>NC_136484.1:140208338-140318338 GCF_053919585.1 Euprymna scolopes
TACAGTACATCTTCATAAAATCTCTAGATTTTCAATCCTATTAAGGTCAAACTCGGACGAGGAAAATGAGTTCATTTTATGTATATAGAGAAGATTAAATAATTGTTTAAAATCTTCTTTTAAGGCTTGGTTTTATTAAAAGAAATAAAAATGAGTTTCTAAATGAAATAGCTCTGTACAATTGGATTTTTTGAATACCGTAGGGCAGGCTTACTTTACCTTAGCTTGATAAAATACAGTCGACTTTATTTCTCTTAAATTCGCATAGATCTTACGAAAGTCGCAGTGGATAGGCTGGTCGGATTTGAGTTAAAACGTTACTTAATACCTGTGTGATTTTTTTTGTTTATATCTTGCGTTCACGTAATTTCAAAAATTATCAATTCATTATTTTTCTAGTTTTTGTTAGCTGTACCTACACTGTGTTATACAGAAGTTCTTTTTATATACTTTTTTCCATTTCTTATTTTCATCTTCTCACCTATACCTTTTATTATAAATTAATGATTTTTCGAAAATTTAATTAAAAAAAAAAGAAAATGGCAACAAATGTAGATTCTGCCACGCGGAATTGGAAAGTGTGAGTCATCTAGTATCAAGTTGCAAGGTTCTTTTAGAGGATGGCTACTTAACGAAACATGATGGAGTATGTAAGCACCTCCACTGGACCATCTGTAAAAAAATAAACATCCAATATAGCAGCAAGTCCTGGGAACATCAACCTGAAAGAACAGTTGGAAATGACTTCTATACTATACATTACGACCATGTAATCCATACAGTCACCTACCTTGAAAATGCTGCCGTGAAACCTGACATAGTTATATGGAATAAGTCAGAAAGAGTAGCAACCTTGGTTGAAGTGAGTATCCCTAATGATGGCAGTCTGAACAGAGCTGAAAGCGAGAAACAGACCAAATACCAAGGTCTCATGTTAGGTACGGGCAAAATGAATGCCGATGCTCAAAATGTATAAACATTTTGACCCCTCCCTTTACTTAAAAAATCACCCAAAATCAGGAAATTAACCAATTTTAATTAACTTTTCAGTACTTATCAAATAATGATCGTGAAATATAATGAACTAATTATTTTTATTCAAATCTTAGTGGAAATGTATTATTTTGTTTAAACAAAAATACCTTTACTAAAGTTATGGTTTTCAGTAGTAAATAAAAAACGCAAGAATTTATTTTTGCTTTTTTATAAATAAAGCATCGTAATTTGTAACAGTAAAAAAATAAGATAATTTTTACAGGAACATAACGAAATAAGCCCCTCAAGTCCGTATTAATTAATTCGATATGACTCGAACAAAAATGAATTTCTCGAACTACCGATATTACCATTGAAGTAAGTATTGTTTATTTAATATTTTCACAAAAAAATTATAATTGCAAAACGTATTTCTACTTTTTGTTTTAAATTACAGGTTTCGCATCACTTTTATATGTAGTATTTTAATAATTTCCTCGCTCGCAAAAACGTGAAACTTTTGGCGTAACATAATTTTTATATAATATTGAACAATAACTAAAAAAAGTAATTTAAAAACAGGAACATAGAAAAATAATTAAATTAAAAAATGGAAAAATTTATACAAACGTTCAGAATAGGAATGTACGGATGCACGTCTGGGAATAAAAAACAAACTATTATACCCCTTCCTCCCTTTTAATTACATGACGTCATTTTCACAGTCTTTACACTGCCTGAAATTTTGGGGCTTAGTATATTCCGTGTTTACAAAATTTTAGTTTGTTGCGTTTTGCGAATGGCAGAATCACTCGGTTTTTGGGCTAATGAATGTATGTTTTGTACAAACAAGGTGTTTTTTTAAAATTTAATTAAATATCTTAGGACTTTACTAATTATCTTTGAAATAGACCCAGAAAACTAATATTTATATTTTAAAGCATTTTTACAATGAGTTAATTTAACTTCAAAATTTAGCTGAATTGGGTAGCTCGCCGTGAAAACATTTTTCATAACTTTATTTTTCACGTGTACAAATATGTTTTTCCTTTTGTAAATTAAGTTTAGTCTTTCAAATACAATCAAAAAGTAATCGGAAACCAAAAATTATGATAAATTGGCTTTCAAAACTGGGTCCCCCTATCTTTGTCCGCCCATTTTTGCCCGTACCTATCTCATGTATGATATGAAAAGAAACTGGAATCTTAAGGAGATATCAATCATACCAGTTATTATAGGTGCCACATGGCTCATGAAGAAGAACCTGAAGTCCTACTTAACTAATATTCCCGGTGAACCAAGTGCAAAAGCGACCCAGACAATTGCACTTAAGGGAACAGCGAGGATACTAAAAAGAGCTCTTGGTTAGTTTCAATGAAAAGCAGGAAAATATTAGCAGTTGGTTTGGCTGCGCCATACCCAGCATTACAATCTCATAAGGAATAAAATAAAAAAATCGTAGCTGAATAGTTGAGACGAAAGAATGAATAACGTTTTGATACCTTTACATATGATATGAACTTGGAAGCGTTTTAACTAACGAATTTTTTTTCATTACCAATATTAGCCAATATTCCCGTACTGAAGGTTTTGAAAGCCATTTATGTTAGATTCGTTACTTATTGAGGGAGGTGTTGCATTGTATCTAATTAAGAAGGTACAGCTAAATGTTTGTTATTTTATACTACCTAATATGTCGGTTGTGTCTAATTTGTTTCATTCACATAAACGTGCTATTTATGATTTCATTTAATGGTTTTCGATGAATGTAAAAGACTACGCTGGAGCTTGTTATTTTAATACTTTCATAATCGACATGGTATGTAAGGTAAACACCTAAATAAATAACTGAATGTGTCTTGCGGAGAACTAGATATAAGGTTTACTAAGTTTATATGCTTTTATAATCCTGTAACATAAACGTAATATAAAATTTATGAAAAGTAAGTAAAAATAATAAAAATGTATAAAGATTTATATACCAATAATAACTCCTAATGTCGCCTAGTGTTTAATAAATGTAATCTATTAATCTTTTATCTCGGTAATCGGAAATGTAAAAAAATAACAAAGCTTACTTTCTGCAACATCATAACTCTCGCTTTCTTTATTTTATCATTTAGTTCTCACATTTTCTAAGCGATGTTCTAGACACAGGGGGGAAGAAATGCTGTTTACCTTAGCACATTTGAAGCTTATTTTGAAACTGTAAATAAAACGCCTCAATCTTGACAATATTGTTCAACACTCAGCTGCACAGCACACTTCACACTCACTGGTCTCTTTTCTGTTGGATCGCAACGTATATTCCCCGCAAATATAGCAAAACACATTTGTATTGTTTAAACAACGTCGTCTAGCAGATGATAAAGCCATGCTTAATTTTTGCTCCAAAAATCTGCAACAAAAGTAAAATAATGCAGCTTAATTGTTTTCTGTCTGACTTACAAATGAATTCCTAACATTAAGAGAATAAACTTTACTTTGACTCAGAAATCATCTAAAACATGCCACAAATGGTAGGCCTATTTACTACTCAGTGTCCACTTCTTACGAATTACGTAACTCATTGTATAGCAAATTTGACGTTTACTTTAAGGTTTCTGAGTAAATAAGCAATTAACATACACCACAATAACAATCTACAATTATAATTATGAAGCTAGTATATATATAAAAACACACCTAATATACTATCGTTGCATGCCCTTACGCGTCACAGTCAGGTAAACTGTTCTAAGAAATAACATTCTGAAGACTATTATATAATCCATAGGTATATTTATTTAAAGAGAAAAAGTAAAAACTGAAAGAGGAAAAAGAATGACAGGTACGAGAAAGTCAGAACAATAACAAACGAGGAGAGGAAAATGACGGAGGTAAAGAAATTTAAAAACTGAATAAGTTTGTAAAAAAAATGGAACATGAAATGTCACGTTGCCTGACAAAGTAAACAAACACATTGCCACGATAAAAAATGAGTAAATCATACCGTTAATGCAGGGGATGGAACGGATAAAAAGAAAAATGCGTGATGTGTCGCCAGTGGTTGCACAAAGGATGTAAAAACCAATCGGAAGAGGAAATTAGGAAGAAAGGAACTTTTTAGTTAAGAGTAACTTAAAGGAAGATAATGGGTTCAAAACAGGGAGGCAGAACATCTAAGTTTAATGTAAAACAATATAAAATAGCAAATCTTTCAACAACTTGACTTGAGAAAAAATAATATTATTTTCGGAATCAGCATTCCCAAATAAGTCTAAAGCAGCTTCAAAATCTTGGGCACCAAAAATGTGTTGGCCAGTTTTATCTTTACTGCTAGCTGACGAAGATTATATCATGATGAAGAAACATATAATACACTGCCCACTTCTAGAAAATAGATGTTAAAACCCAACCAATGGTTTTATGACGAACAAACAAATATTACCGATCTCCCCGAAAGGGTGATGTAATATCTAATAGGATAGTCTCATGACAACCCACCATATACAACATTAATATTTTCTAACTCAAGCATTAATCAGATGAAATAGTACGGAAAACTGAACTGAGTGTGATTAATAAAAGTAATTGTATGTGATATAGTTTTGCATCCAGGCAGTCGTATACATCTCTATTAGTAATAGAAGTAGATCGATGGTCTCGGCTTCAGATAGACAGATGCCAACTCTTCAGCTATATCTATAAAAAGTTGAGATTTTTGTCGCACTTACATTGAAGATGCAGACTTTTAATGCATACGTTTTCTATTTAAACATTGTTAAAATGAACTTCTTAACATAATGAGTCATGGATATGCGAATAAATAAAGGTTAATTAATTTGCATATTCATGGAAAAACGGACTTTAATTAATTATTCATTTTTTATGATTTCTTATTGTATGGTTGCCTTCATTTAATTATTGCACTCAGTTCTTTTTATGCATATTTTCTACATTATGCATAGTTATGTAGCATTTCTGATGAAAAAGTTCTAGCAAAGCCACACAAACACACACACATACACATACACACACACATATATATTTATATATTTATGAAGTTGGTTCCATTAACCTCACCTCTCAACTCTTGGTCTACAGACTTAAAACCTGTATATATAAGGGATTTGGGGCTATGGAACAAAGTCAATTTGATTTAGTCGGCAAAATAAGTGCTAAGCGGTCAAAATAGAAAAAATAAAACCATGCAGGAGCTAGATGACTAAACCTATTACTTCTTCGTATGCGCAAAATAGACAGTTATACCTTAAAATCCCTTAATTTTACCGTTTTGTTATCAATCTGTCGATAGCCCAAAAGATAACGTTTTAAGCTGGATAGCTAACTTTTTGGTTTCGATTCTAGCCAATAGTCTATTTTCTACTTAATTATTAAAATCATTACTATATAATGGGTATTAAAGTAGCCCCCTCCCACATGACCCAGTAGAAAATACGCTTAATTATGATAATTTATCCAGATTTTATATTTATTATTATAGAGCCAATTCAGCATTACTTATTATAATAATCAATAGGAGATTGGCTCTAAAATAATGTATATGTAATCTGTACGAATTAAAATATCATATTTAAGCTTATTTCCGACTAGGTCACACGGAGGGGGTACTATTATATATTTGGTATAAAATTTATTAATTAATAGAGAATTGGATCTATGACAATAAATAAGAAACCTGCATAAATTAAAATATCATATTTAAGTGTATTGAACGCCCTGACAACGGCGGCCTATCTGCTAGTTAGTAGTAGATTTGTAATTGTAGAAAACGTATTTACAAATTTCAATAAGTGAGAAATGTAAAAATCGAACAAAAGTTTGAATCGCTGTTATTTGTTATAATTTAATATCGCCAATTTCAACACAACACGTGTCACTTTGTTAGTCTCAAACATTCTACAACTTCCTTTCAGGTGCAAAGTTATTGATTATTTTACCGAGTTTCGTCAAATTACGCTTAACAAGAATACGATGATAATTTATGCTCTCCATTATTAGCAACTTTATCTACAGCGTATGAATTATAATCTGCAGCACATGAATTACAATAATTAACCATTTACGTGCAATTACATACACTTATCAACATTTCTCCAAAGACGAATAATTATCAACATCTGTGTAATAAACTTAAAGTAAATGAATTATGTGAGCATATATCTATATAATATTGAAAGCTTGTTCACAGTCGAACTGTTTTAGATGGTGAAATGTGATGAAATGTAATAAGATTTAATGAGACTAGAGAAATAAAATGGGAAAAGTGGCGAGAGAAAAACCATAGAGGGGGTAGTGATTTATTTGTTTCAATTGAAACTGAATATCGTGAAATAAATTCTAATACTTTATTGAAAAGTAAATAAATAATCCCCATGTAATTTTCAGAATTGGTTCTACTCTTATATAATTAAAAAAGAAATGTTATACATAAACAGTGTATTTTTTCTGTCTTTCGTTGATCGTTATAGCTTTCTATCCCCGTTCTCTATACACAAATCAGCTCTGGCATCGATTAAGGCCAATTTATGAGGCATGTTTTCGGAAATTATACGTTTAAGAGTTTGCATGACTACCAATGCTAGTAGATATAAGTGTGAGAACGAGAATTTCTGTGCCTTACTTTATGAATACATCTTTTAAGAGAAAAACGAAATAGGAAAACGAATTTCTTTAAATTAAAATAATTAATATAATAACAATAAATATTAACCTAAATATATTAATTATCTATAATATAAATCTTACCTCTCTGTTTAAATGTATGCATGTATGTATGCATGTAGGTGTGCTTAAATCTTTTGACAGAGGTGACGGATTTTCACGAGATCGGTATCGTTTTGAAAACGACCCATCGGACGACAAATATCGAAAAATTGGCCCAAAACATTAATTCCTTTACTTTCAACTGAGCACTTTTATACAAGGAGGAGTCACTTTTTCGCCGATATTTTCGAAAGTCGTTCCCTTCTTTCGATTGACTAGCCTTAATTTAAACCTTTGCCACTTCCGATTTGGGGTGAACGCAACGACAAAAACATCACGTTTTTTTTTCGCGTTCTTTTCTTTCTTCGGATTTGAGCCTGCCTGCATACTACCACTTTTTCTGCTCAACACCGGGCACCCAGACTCGTAATATATAAATAACATGAAACAAAAGGAAGAAGTTGAAATAGTAATAACTGATATAAAGAATAAATTTAAAATGAGGAGAAATTACCGTAAAAATAAATTATCTTTTATAAAATAATTGTTTAACGGGACGCAAAATTTAACAAGTCTCAATATACTGTCCTATAACTGAAATAACGTTGGAATTTACAAAAAGATAGTATAATCGATTGATTTTTAGCAAAAGTATAGCACATATTTTTCTTCCTCTTTTTCTTCTTCTCTTCTTCATCTTTTTCTTCCTCTTTTCTTTCTTTTTTCTTCTTCTTCTTCTTCTTTTCTTCTGTTTCTTCTTATTATTTTTATTTGCTCACTAGAAATTTTCATACAGTTAATGATTACTAGGCCTGGGAAAACAGAATATTTTTTCATTATTTTGACTGTCGAGTATATATCCGTTGATATCTTATAGGTTTGAAACAAGCAAGCTGGTAACAGAAATCCACACAACAGTTGAGAAAGCTTCAATGTGGTTGTGGCTTAAGAGAAATGACGAGAACTGGACAGAGCGCCCGACGTCAAATTAAACATCAATGCCATATGACGTCAGAGCAATAAAAACATTGCATCATCCGTAGTTATCTATTGCAGGGAGCAGGACCCAGTACCAGATCAAGAGAGACACTATTCTCGTGGATCTGGATTCAGCAGTGGAGATGCTGACGAGGAAGCACCGTAAAACGTGTTAAGCCTCCCTCTTATATAGAGTGATGTGGTTTTCGGTTGATTAACTGTGTCTGTGTCGGATATATACTCGAGAGGCAAAACAACGAAAAGAATATTCTGTTTGTTTAGCCTTAGTGAATAGCTATTGATAATAACCAGTGTGAATACCTATTAATAATAACCGGTGTTCCCTGGATGAACCAAGTTAACTCAGATTTCCAATTTTCCCTACTTCTTTCAATAATATCGCAACATCCGATTGGCATTTATTTCTCGTTGGAATGTGGCTTGTAATAAGCTTCCTCATGGTCCAGGTCTTCTTCGGCTTTTTTCAGTAGAGATCTGATTAGTGCTTACTTTTCTCAGTCTTTTCAATCTTCTTGACTCTCCTTTATTTAGTGTGATGCAAGTTATGGTGACACTACCTTTTTTTATATTATTTAGTTTTGCGGGACGTAGTTAACTTAACATTTTGCGGTTTCGGTTTTTTTTTATTCTCTATGCGTATATTTTGTTATATTTCCATTGCAAGTTGCTGGTTACTGTCGTAATTTATATGACTTGGTTTCCACATTCTAACGTTTTCTTTATGATCTCAGCTATATGCACTATTGCTATCCGTTGCATTTTCTGTGCATTCTCCTTTGCTTTAATTTCTCCAATTCTTTTTTCCAAGATTTTCAATAGTGTTCTTAGCCATTATTGAAAATCAATGGATTAATGAAATAAATATAGTTCTTTTCCATATATTCCTTGCTTCAAACAATTGATTCTTAACTTGAATATATATAGTGCTTCATATTTATATCTAGAGAATTTAACATATATATATATATATATATATATATATATATATATATATATATATATGTATGTGTGTGTGTGTGTGTGTGTGTGTGTGCAGTTTAACAATTCCCTAGCGAGATGAAATGTGGAAGTCGGTAGCTAAACTGCCATTAATATGCTTTCATAACTTACTATCTAACTCTACTTTGGTATTGATTACTGTTAAAGTAAAAACTGAAAATTAATACATAAAATATTTTCTCATAACATTTTATTTTTACGGTGTGTTTTACTTTTTAGTGAAGATTATATTCTTCACTAAAAAGTAAAACTATGAAATGCGAAAGCCTCTGTGTAGCGTAACTGTCATAAATATAAATTCATCACTTGCTATCAATCTCTACTCACATATTGAGCACTGTTGAAGTAAATTTTGAAATATTATATTTCTTCATAATATGTGTGGATAAATAAATACTAATGAGGATGATAATAATACTATATGACAATATATATATATAGATAATATATATATATATATATATATATATATATATATATATATATATATATATATATATGCGTGTGTGTATACATAGCTCAATGAAAGCGAGTAATCGTCAATAGTCGAGTGAAAAATCATATAACAGGATTTTAGGGAAAAATTTAGATGACCTGTGTAGATTATGCCTAAATGAGAAATTGTAGATTCTAATCTTCAAAAACCCGTAAATCTCTGTAGATCAGAAATAGTAAGCAACTATATGCACAGCATAAACTTTACTAAATAAAGAAAAATAACACCATAAAAAGTACCGCGAGCACACACACACACACACATATATATTCTCCATTTGAATTCTATATTTTAAAATAAAACCTCAGATGCCTCTCGACGTTACATCTTTGAATCCCATAAATTGAATTTAACTCATTTTCTCCAATGCAAGATTTGTCTACGCGAATTTTTATCACTTATTCAACACCTCGGATATTTTGTAAAGAGATTACAAAGGATTTACTAATCGCCACATCTATTACAGAACTTCTGAAACTCACTGCATATTTGCATATCAGAATTATTGGATACTGTTAAATATTCTTTTTCATTTCTGCTGTGGCGTGACCGCCTAGGGGAGCGATATTTCTCTCCATTGGGGAGATTAAGACCTCCTAAACACTGAGTTAGGCTGGTTAATTGTGCTGATATTGTCTGTTAAGTGTTAATTGGATCCCGGAAAGTGGCAGGTAACCTATCTGAAGTGATGAGTTTATTGTGTTTTTGTAAAATAGGCATACATTTTATTGTTTGAGAAAAGTGACAAGAGATTTGACCCAGTATATAGTAATACTTTAAAAAGTAATATATGTATATGACTCATGCACCACCACCGATAATCGCACCAAAATGTTTAACTTACAATATATTTTTGATTCTGCTGTTAATGACTGAGCTATGAAGACATGTTTGCTGCAAAACTAAAAATTAAATCATAAACCTATAGCTACTACGTTATGCATGCATATTCCTAATGCCGGCGTTCGACCTTCACCTGACAAATTTCATTTTTTTTTTTAATTTTCACAATTTTGTGCCGATTTTCCCGGGCTAACATCTAAATATAAAGTGTCGCATGGGTTCAAATACCTTATATATAAAGTTTCATGTCAATAGACCAAAAACTCTAGTAGGTGTTTTGTAGGTATTACTTTTTAAACAAAATTAGATACGTACACGTAAATTATATGGAAAGAGTTTTGTGTTTACTATAAACTTTTTACGCAAATATTATGCAAGTATAAATCATATAGAATACCTGCATTAATATAATTACACATAATAATTAACTAATGGTGATATTCCCATAAGAAAATCGAAAAAAAGTAATAGGAAAATTATTAAAATGAAATGAATGTTTAATAGAAGATGCATATTAGCTGGATCTTTTGCTAGTGAAAGCATTTCCACGAAGCATATATAAGAAAGTTGTATTTTATAAATAGAAAAAAGAAAACCAGATTTATAGGAGTATATATATATATATATATATATATATATATATATATATATATATATATATTCTTTCTCTCTCTCTCTCTCTCTCTCTATATATATATATATATATATATATATATATATAATGAACTCATTTGCCCTCTCTAATTTTTACCTTAATAGAATTAAAAGCAAGACATTCCATGCAAATGTAATACGCACAAACTGCAGCACAATATGTTATAGGCATATTACATATCCACTACCTCGATAATCGTAGATTCCTATATTCTATCTGCTGAGAGTTCACTGCTAAAATCGGTTAAGATCAATAGAAGTGGTAAAATCTTTTCTCTGCCATAAATTCCTCCTTCTCCACTAGCGCTTAACATCGTTGCGAGATCGTCCACAAGAGACAGTTACGAAAGAACACCGGTTTGGGTTTTCTTTACTTCGTAATTGCTTAAAAAACTGGAATGGACTGGGTGAAACGCAGCATGGAGTTAACCGAACCGAAGGGTTATTTGTGCCATTCTTTTTCGCTTTTCGATGTGTTTTTGTTTTTGTTTTTCCGAACAGGTTAATCGTTTTTTTTTCCTTATTTCTGCTTTTTGTTTTTCCGATTTCTTTTTTAAAAAACGTTTTACGTTTGTTCGCTGTTTTTTTAGGGGGGGTTGCTGATTTTTAAAGAAGTTTAGCATCGTTTTATTTTTATATTTAAACAGGGTTATTACTTCGCTTATTCTTTATTACACTTCCTCACACACCTCCAAACAACCGGGAAACGCCGAGGACCCCCACTAGTATGTATATATATATATATATATATATATATATATATATATATATATATATATATATATATATATATATGATTTCTTTTTACTTATTTTTAGACGTATGTCGCGTTAGGGTTCGAGTTAATGTTACGCGAGAGTTAATCTTTCTTTTAAGTGAGGCTGTTCAAAGGACAGAATAAATGTCAGCTTAGAAAAATCGCATAATGATAGAAAGTTAACTGTGTAAACGTATGTAGAGGTAGAAATATCTGAAAAATAGTCTTAACCCTAATCCTAATTTAATTGTAATCCTACCCTAATCCTAATTTAATTGTAATCCTACTTATAACTTAATTGTAACCCTAATTCTAACTTAATCGTAATCCTAATTAAATTGTAATCATAATCCATACTTAATTGTGACCCTAATCCTAACTTAATTGTAATCCTAATCCTAACTTAATTGTAATCCTAATCCTAACTTAATTGTGATCCTTATCCTAACTTAATTGTAAACCTAATCCTAACTTAATTGTAAGCCTAATCCTAACTTAATTGTAATCCTAATCCTAACTTAATTGTAACCCTAATACTAACTTTATTGTAATCCTAATACTAACTTAATTGTAATCCTAATCCTAACTTAATTGTAATCCTAATCCTAACTTAATTGTAACCCTAATACTAACTTTATTGTAATCCTAATACTAACTTAATTGTAATCCTAATACTAACTTAATTGTAATCCTAATCCTAACTTAATTGTAATCCTAATCCTAACTTAATTGTAACCCTAATACTAACTTTATTGTAATCCTAATACTAACTTAATTGTAATCCTAATCCTAACTTAATTGTAATCCTAATCCTAACTTAATTATAACCCTAATCCTAATTTAATTGCAATCCTAATCTTAACTTAATTGTCACTCTAATCCTAACTTAATTGTAATCCTAATCTTAACTTAATTGTGACCCTAATACTAACTTAATTGTAATCCTAATCCTAATTTAATTGTGATCCTAATCCTAACTTAATTGTGATCCTAATACTAACTTAATTGTAATCCTAATCTTAACTTAATTGTAATCCTAATCCTAACTTAATTGTAATCCTAATCCTAACTTAATTGTGATCCTAATCTTAACTTAATTGCAATCCTAATCCTAACTTAATTGTAATCCTAATCCTAACTTAATTGTGATCCTAATCCTAACTTAATTGTAATCCTAATCCTAACTTAATTGTAAACCTAATACTAACTTAATTGTAATCCTAATCCTAACTTAATTGTTATCTTAATCCTAACTTAATTGTAATCCTAATCCTAACTTAATTGTAATCCTAATACTAACTTAATTGTAATCCTAATCCTATCTCTATTCCCTTTCTTCACCACACCTCACTTCAAAACTCCTACTGTTCACATTCACAAAGTGTGCATCCCTTTTTCTTCCAGAGCGTAAACCACACTCAAATATGTTATACAAAACGAAGGCAGTTTTGACTGTCGTTTCAACATCACTTCTTATTTGGTCTGATGAAGTGGTATCCCTTAATTCAGATTCCACTAAAACCTATATGCACATATGTAACTGTTAAAATCTTTTTGCTATTAATAGTGCATATGATTCCCAGAATCTGGACGATCTTATTTATAACTTCGCGTTAGAACAATCAACCGATGAGAAACCTCCGACCTCATTATGAAAATATCGAATTTTGGATTCCAGTCAGTTGGCTAGTAGTCTCCGTCCTGATAGGATTGGACCACTACTACATTGATTCTTTGCCGATCTAATGTCGCCATCTTTGTTCTCGAGAATTACTTAACACTCGAGATCGTGACTGCATTTATTTTTCACCGATTTGATTTACTACTGCCATATTTGTTTAACCTAATGACTCAACACTTAACAGATTATGCGCTTAGCCCTCGATTTTGCTTTGACAGATCAGAATCTAAATTCGAATTGTGGCAAGTAAAATTTCTAAGGTATTTAAGGATACGAAAGCTACACAAAGTTATTCAATCTCACCCAGAGAATCCTAACAACCCCGAATTTATCGAAAAAAAAACCCAACTGTTTTTGCAGAACTGATTCAATGCTTAAACGATAGAATCTGTCTCTGATTATGAAAGATGGCTTTTGATGATGGACGTAAAGCGTTAAACATATTAAGAGAACATTATTTATCAAAAGGTAAACCTAAAACTATATCTCTATATATAGAACTAACGTCTCTTAAACGTAACGAAGACGAGACTATTAATGACTATGTATTAAGGGCAGAAACAACAACAAATTCATTAAAACTCTCGGGTGAGATTATAAGGGATAGCCTATTAATCTCAATGACACTTAAAGGACTTACAGTCGATTTAAAACTATTTGCAACTGTTATAACGCAAAAAGACAAACCCATAACTTTCAGTGAATTTAAAGTGGCATTGCGTAATTATGAAGAGACGAATTGGATGCTTATAACTCTAACTCTAATAATAACTCTAGCAATATCATGAAGTTAAAAAATGCTTCTCGAAAACAGACGCAACCAAATTACATATCTCCCCGCAATGTTTTCCCAAAAAATAATTTTCCCAAGAAAAAGAATAAAATTATCTACTATAATTTTGGGCGACCCAATCACAAAAGTTTCTAATGTCGATATAGAAACTCAAAAGTGGACTCCATCAAAAACGTTGAGTACTTTCATGAAAAAAAATACTTTTCTATTCACATATGACTTTGACAATAAGACAGACGGTAAAAATCTTGTAGGCTGTGGCGTTACAGCACACGCTATCACCAAGAAACCTGATTTTATTAATTTTGATTCGAACTTTAATCCACAGAGTCTTTTTATCGAACTGGACGACGGTAGTCAAACGAATGATATAGTCTTTAAAACACGCTATGCTAAAATATCAATAAAAAAGTAATAAAAGTGAAATTTATAACTATTCTTAAAATGTTCTTTTCATGCATACATTTAAGCAAGACACCAAACAAGACGCGAATATAAAGTTTGGCCATAACAAATCAAAACTGATATACACAAATGGAACTGTATTTGACATTAAAGAAAATGACCGACTATATTATTAAAACATTATTGTTCCCTCAAAAACCGACTTGGAAACTTGACATAAAATTCTCAGATGCTGTAATACTGCTGACATTAAAAAAGTTACCAAATGTAGTCGAAGGCATGAAAATAATACATTCAGACGATCTACCAAATTGTGATGTTTGTACACAGGAAAATGGCGAAATATATAAGCAAAAAACACGAAAATTCTCTCACTTGTGCACTGTGACTTAGCAGGCCTGATAAGCCCAATGGGAAGAGATAAATTCAGCTATGCATTAAATTTTGTTGACGATTATTCAGGTTTAATTATGGTTTATTTTTCTTAAAAAAACAAACAAACATATTCGACACTATCCTAGCCACTAAGAAATATTTAGCTGATATCGCCCCATACAGCTCGGTAACACGTATCCATTCGGACAATGGAACTGAATTTACAAGTAAAGACTGAACTTCTATTAATTAACCATCGTATTAAACACTACAAATCAGCACTTTATTTCTCATTTCAAAATGTCACCGCTGAAACAACATGGCGGGCTCTTTTCGAAATGGCAAGATGTCTACTTATTGAATCGAAATTAGCCCAAAGTTTATAGATGTATATTTTAAGGCGGCGGCATATATCAGAAATAGGTCATTCAATAAAAGATTAGGCAAAACCTCGTTTGAAGCGTTTTGCGGTGTAAAACCCAAATTGAACCTAATGTATATATTTGGTCAAAATTGCTATGCATTAATAGAAAATGCACTAAATATTAAAAGCGAAAAATATATTTTCATAGGCTATGATAAAAGTAGCCCGACTTACTTCATTCATTTTCTCGATCAAAATATCATAAAAGTTAGATGTGTAAAATTCAATGACACATTAAATTTATAAAATGACTAACCAGTGGATAAAAAACTAGTAACGAAACTATTAATGCTGACGAAAATTGCAACAAAACTGTTGACGTAAATATTAACGCGACACGTCAATACCCGATAAGGGATCGCCCCCCCCCCCGATTTTTTAAAAATTGAAAAGCTACAAGACTACGTAATGGATTAATATTACTCTTGAAAAGCGCACCAGGAAGTTATAATGAGGCGATTAATTCAGAAAATCACACAAAATGGAAAAAGCTATGAAATCCGAATGGAAAGCTTTATCTGAAAATAATGCATATGAAATGGTGACAAAGCCAAAAGATAAGAATATAATTTCTTCTCGCTCAAAAAAAAAAAAAAAAAAAAAAAGAAATCACCGCTTCTGGCAGTGAAACTTTTAAAGCAAGATTTGTTGCAAAAGGTTTTTCCCAAATTTATGGAGTCGGATATTTTACCACATTCTCACCGACGACAAATTTAACGACAGTTAGAATTTTATTGTAACATTCCGCTCAATACAATTTAAAAATACATCTAATGGATGAAAAAAAATGCTTAATTTAATGCTCCAACTGACTGTGAGATTTATATTTATATTTTATATAGGAATTTAAAATGAAAAATAAAAATTTTGTATGTAAACTTTATACGTTAATTTATCGTCTAAACAAAGCACTCACAATTGGAATCTAACATTCCATAATTTTTTATTAGAACAAAAATGCAGGCAGTGTCCGTAGACACGTGCATGTATACCAAAAATATAGGTAATAAATTGTTGATTTTTTTTGGGGGTTCACGATATATTACTCGTCTCAAATTGTAACAATATTTTAAAAGGTGTTAGGAATAAATTTATTAAAAGTTTCAATTGGCCGATCTTGGACAATTATCCTGGTTCCTTGGTATAAAGTTTACTTGTGAAAATGAAACTATAACAATGAACTAATCACGGTACATTGAAAAATCCTGCTAAAATTTGGAATGGAAGATTGCAAACCATGTATAACTCCCGTTGAATATAAGAATATATAGAAACTAAATTGATAGACGATCGATTATACAGAGAAATTATTGGAAGTCTAATCTACTTGATGACTGCCACTAAGCCTAATAGATGTTATACTATAACAGGGCTATCTCAAAACCGAAAATTAAGAACTTAACTCGTGCAAAACAAGTCCTGCGTTATCTAACAGGAACCAAGGAACAATCTTTAGTATTTAAAAAAATCCACATATCCCCTAAATTAAGAGGGATTTTCAGATTCAGATTGGGGAAACTCCGAGAATCGAAAACGTATAATGGGATTATGTTTCAAATTGTCAAAGACTGCATCTATCATCTGGAAAACTGAAAGAAAACAAAACAAATTGTGTCCTTTTCTACATGTGATGTAATGTGCATCCAGGAGACAAGCGCCTGCGTGTTTGTGTGTTATGTGGGTGCGTAAGAGAGACGAACGAAAAGGAAAGACTGACCTCGGGACCGGCTCGGCGTCGCCGACCGAAAATAGAGAAAGAAACATCAAGATGGCGGCCGCCGTCTTTTGTAAAGGATGATATCTCGCAAAGTCACATGAATTCTCGCAATATGCAAATTTAGCCGGCCTGCAACGGCCATAAAAGCGGGTGATTGAAAGACGTTGGGAGAGCGATGATTGACTTGGTCGGGAATCGTGTTGCTATTGCTTCTCGTGCCGTGTGGGTGTGAGCATATCTTACCGTTGTTGAGACCGTTCTGAGTAACCGATTGTTGGGTCCGTTCTGAGTAACCGTTCGCGTTCGTCTAGGTACCTTGCTAGTGCTGGACTATAGGGAGCTTAACAAGCATATTGAAGCCTACACTGCCGATGCTGACGTATGCGCCAGCAAGTTGAGGGAATGGCGTCAGAAAGGCACTAATGTCTCGATATTGGATTTGCGAAAAGCCTATTTACAGGTGCGAGTTGATGAGACGTTGTGGCCGTTCCAGACAGTTTGGTTCTAGGGGCAGAGGTACTGCCTTACACGCCTCGGCTTTGGCCTAAATGTGGCACCACAGATTATGAAGACTATTGTCAACACAGTATTGTCCCAAGAAAAGCCCATGAGGGACTCAACGTCAGCTTACATTAATGACATATACGTCAATGAAGATGTACAGTCTGCGTCGTGTGTCAAAGAAAAGTTGGCTCAGTTTGGTCTGGAATGCAAGAATCCCGAACGTTTGAGGGAAGGAGCCCGTGTATTGGGATTGGATGTTTATGAGGAAGATGGTACCCTACAATGGAGGCGTGGCAGCGAAATTCCAAGCATCCCCAACATCGTTACAAGGCGGACCGTTTTTTCTTGGTGTGGAAAACTTGTTGGTCACCTACCGGCTTGTGGCTGGCTCCGCGCAGCTGTTGGTGTAATTAAACGCAGAGCAAATTTAACAACCACAGGTTGGGATGACATATCCGATGATCTCCTAACTCTGATGATTAAAGAGACACTGGAGAGAGTGAACAAGAAGGACTCTGCCTGTGGGCGGTGGTGTGTTAACAGAGAAAACGTAGGTGTGTGGGTTGATGCCAGTTCTTTGGCGTTGGGAGTATCGTTGGAGCAAGGAGGAAAAGTGTTCGAAGATGCATGTTGGCTGCGGCCCGTAACAGATTCTCAACATATCAACCTGGCAGAGCTGGACGCCGTTGTAAAGGGGATAAATCTGGCCCTGCAGTGGCAGTCTAAGAAGTTGACCTTCTACACAGAGAGAATCTGTGTCTACCACTGGGTGTCTGACACACTTTCAGGACGGACACGTATCCGTACCAAGGCAGCAAGCGAAATGTTAATACGAAGAAGGCTAGACAAGCTAAAAAACCTGGTATCTGAGTATGGGCTATCACTGAGCGTCACTCTGATGCCATCACATTGTAATCGTGCTGACCAACTGACCCGAGTACCTCACCAATGGTATGAAGCTGCGAAGATGGGAATGGAGATTACTGCTCGATCTTGTGCAGTTGCAATCGACCCATGTCAAATACAAAAAATTCATGCACAGAGCAGACATCCGGGTATCAAGAGGACCCTTTATTTTGTGAGGCGCGTATACCCAGCAGTGACCAAGATGGATGTCAGACAGATCATCAGAAATTGTGAGTGTGGAGAAAGTGGCTTAGCGTTAAAGAGACTGTGTGTTTGTGCCTGCAGAGCACAAACTAAGAATCAAGATGGCGCCCGCATGCGTTTATGTGGAAAAAAGTCTCGTGGAATCTCGGAGAATCTCGTACCCTGATTCCATAAATAACGAGGAGAGAAAAGCGGAAAGAGAGACGATTTTGAGTCACGAAAATGAACGGACGTGTGTAAAAGAAGAGGTAGAAGAAAAGAGTGTGGTGAACGAAACAAACAACGACTCGGTTGAAAGTAGAGTTGTAACGAACACAAGCTATTCCGGCATGACGTCAGGATTTGACCCCAAGCTAATTCCCCTGTTTGATGGCAGTAGCACTGATCACTCAGTGAAGGAATGGGTGGAAAAAGCAGAATTAATAGGTCAGCTCAGTGGGGTGAAGATGCATGGTCCCAATGCGCCTCACTGAGGGAGCATATGCAGTTGGCTGATGAGGAAAAAACAGATTTTGCCTGCATCAAGCGCGCCCTTTTTACAGCATTTGCATTAGATCCAATTACTGCATGGAGGGAATTCATGGCCCGAAAATTACATCCCGGAGAAACGGTGGATGTGTATCTGGCTGAGCTAAAAAAGCTATCGGTCCTTTTTGGAGGGATGTCATACAAAGGCTTGGTGTGCACCTTTGTTGCAGGATTACCTAAGAGTGTGAAAGATCTGCCCCGCGCCTCATCCCAAGTGGACGAGATGGACATATCGGAAGTATTGGCGCGGGCACGAGCAATACTAAAGAAAAGCCCTAACACTATAGACCAAGTGGAAGCTGTACAACCATCACAGGTTAGATTGCAGGACCTGGGCGCAGCTACAGCCTTCTATAAGTGTGGAGGACCCAACCATTTGGCCCGTGATTGTCTTTCGTCACGTCATCCAACTCGGAAACTTGACGGGCCGCAGTACTATAAGTGCAAAAAAACGCGGACACCTGGCCCGCATCTGTCCGGGAAACGGGCAAGGGGAAGAAGCTACAGCGCCAGTCTTCTCCCCAGATCGTCATTGAGCAGGGCGCTACTCACTGTAAGCATACACATTAATGCGCTTGTGGACACTGGGTGCACCCAGACTCTCGTAAGCAATATATGCTGTGCCACTTGGAAAGCAGAGAGAATTCCAGTACTAACTGTAGGCGTGGGTTCACTAGCTTCTTGTGGGGTGAGCATTATCCGCGCAAGCATCAACGACGGGCCTGCAGGAGCCGTGCGAGCCCTGGTGATGGAGGGAGAGCTTCTCGGGTACGACCTACTCTTGGGTATGGACTTGATTACACAACTGGGTGGAATTACCGTGGACAGAACCGGCAAGGTACAGTTCTCCCGATGTGAGGAACATATTTGTGCTGCCATAACTCTCGACGAGCCTGACTTTCATGCAGAGTATGATAGAAACACCAATGCATGGACGGCGTCTTGGAAATGGTAAAACGATCAGCCACCAATATCCTTGCGAAACCGGTTATCGGAATATCCTCCACCCATGTGGCAAAGGGAGGAGTATGAAGAAGAACTGCAAACGTGGATCGACAATGGCTGGCTTCTTCCATACCCAGAGGATGAGCTTGGCCCCCCGCGAGGGCTGATTCCCTTGATGGCCGTCATACAAGAGACCAAACAAAAGGTCCGCCCCGTCCTCGACTACCGTGAGCTCAATGAGCATGTCGACCCATATACAGCAAGGGCTGATGTGTGTGCATTCAAATTAAGGGAGTGGCGACAGCAGGGATTGAACGTGGCAACTCTGGACCTACGCAGGGCCTATCTGCAAATACGCATTGAGAAGAAATTGTGGCCATTTCAGACTGTGGAAATTAGAGGAACCCGATATTGTCTAACCAGGCTAGGGTTCGGTCTAAATGTGGCCCAGACATTATGACAGCAATCATGCATGCTATCCGGCTGCAAGATGAGGCAGTGCAACAGCAACATCCTCATACATCGATGATATATTCGTCAATGAGAACCTTATGTCAGCGCAATCGGTTAGAACGCACTTTGAAAGCTTTGGATTGATATGTAAGGAACCAGAGCGTCTGTGCGATGGAGCAAAAGTTCTCGGCCTGCACGTGCGCAATAGCAAGGAGGGACTTTGCTGGAGAAGAGGAAGTCACGTTCCCAAGGTCCCAGCAGACATCACTCGACGAACAGTGTTTTCGCTTTGTGAAAAAATGGTAGGCCATTTCCCTGTGTGCGGTTGGCTCAGGGTGGCCGTGGCAGCCATAAAGAGACGTGCAACAGCCGTGTCGTCGTGATGGGACGATGCAGTACACGATGTCACCCTAAGGAGCATGTTGACGGAGACTGTCCAGAGTGACCAGTGATGACCCCGTTCAGGGAAAGTGGTGGCTCAGCGGGAATGAGTTCACGGTCTGGGTGGATGCCAGTTCACTGGCCCTGGGAGTTGCCCTTGCAGTTAATGATTCCATTATTGAAGATGCCTGTTGGCTTCGGCCAGAGAATGATTCGAGGCACATAAACCTGGCCGAACTTGATTCCACATTGAAGGGCGTTAACTTGGCGCTTCAATGGCACGCCAAGGTTCTACATATCATGACTGACTCGGCATGCACTCATCGGTGGATAACCGATGCATTAAGTGGAAGAGCACGGCTGACGACACGAGCATCGAGTGAGATGTTAATTCGAAGACGGCTTGCCACCTGGGTCGACACCATCACAGAGTACGACCTGACCGTGGACGTAGTGTTGATCAGGTCTGCGCTCAACAGAGCAGATGCTTTGACAAGAGTCGCTCAACGATGGCTTCTGGCTGGTGCTCGGAGAGATGCTGATAATCTGCAAAACACATGTGCGTCAGTTGTGTGTAATGTGGATGCAGCGCGCATCATGGAAATTGACCGACAGTGTGGACATCCTGGCATCAAGCGGACACTGTACTTTGTCAAGATGATTGATCCAGGAGTAGGAAAAAAAAGATATCCGAAGAGTGGTGGAAAGTTGCGAGGCCTGCCAATCCATCGACTCAGCTCCAGCACGATGGAAGAAAGGGGAGTTAGGAGTGAGTGATAAGTGGCAGAGAGTGGGCATGGAAATCACACACTACGGTGGCAACTACTTCCTTACCCTCATCGATTGTGCGCCTACACGTTTCGCAGTCTGGAGACTCCTCGGGCGCCAGGACTCTTGCAACATTATTCGCCAGCTGTCATCCGTGTTCGTGAAAGAGGTGCGCCCGATGAAGTGCTGACGGACAACGACCCAGCCTTTTGCAGCCATCAGATGAGGCAGTTCTAACAAGAATGGGGTGTGCGGCTGCGGCTTAGATGCGCTTATGTGCCATCTGGCAATGGTATAGCTGAGAGAAGCCATCGCAGCATCAAAACAATTGCAGCCAGGAAGCAGTGCACCATCGCAGAAGCTGTGTATTGGTATAATTTCATGCCAAAGGATGGCGTCTCTCCAGGAACGGCGCCTGCAAACGCAATCTATCGGTACCGTGTCCGAGAAAAAGGAATCCACCCCGATACAACTGTGGCCACTGAGATAGAACGGAATCGATATGCCAAAGGGGATGCTGTCTGGGTGAAGCTGCCAGGAAACCGATGTACTGACAAGTATAAACAAGGCACAGTGACCGATGTGGTGAGTCAGCAGTGTGTCCAGGTTGATGGCGTACCCCGTCACGTTAGGGACCTACGGCCGGCGACACATGTACCACCCCCAATGGACGATGAGAGTGATTCTGACTCTGTGACGAGTGAGCCATCGCTTTGGTTTGCAACATCCCTATCAAGCAGTGACTCTAATATCAGTACCCTCCACGGAGATTAAGCCTTCCCCGATCATCAGGCGGTGGATGAGAGCGCACGCAAAGACGAGAGCAGCACTGTCCCCCTGTCGTCTCTATGATCATGAGATCAGGGGGAGTGTGGAGAAAGTGGCTTAGCGTTAAAGAGACTGCGCGTTTGTGCCTGCAGAGCACAAACTAAGAATCAAGATGGCGCCCGCATGCGTTTATGTGGAAAAAAGTCTCGTAGAATCTCGGAGAATCTCGTACCCTGATTCCATAAATAACGAGGAGAGAAAAGCGGGAAGAGAGACGATTTTGAGTCACGAAAACGAACGGGCGTGTGTAAAAGAAGAGGTAGAAGAAAAGAGTGTGGTGAACGAAACAAACAACGACTCGGTTGAAAGTAGAGTTGTAACGAACACAGTGAGGCTTGCCAGTCTATTGATCCGGCACCAGAGCGATGGCAGAAGGGTCGATTGGAAGTTGAGGCTGTGTGGCAGCGGCTGGCCATGGATATCACCCATTACAGTGTCAAGCCCTTTCTAACTCTCATTGATTGCGGGCCTACGAGATTTGCGGTGTGGCGGCAGATGACCAGACAGGATTTGGCAAATGTTGTTCGCCACCTATCATGAATTTTTTCTGAGCGAGGTGCGCCGGAAGAGCTCCTGACTGACAATGATACAGCGTTTTGTAGCCAGCAAGTCCGGCAGTTGTTAGATGAGTGGGGCGTCCGACTACGGTTGCGATGTGCGCATGTGCCGTCAGGAAATGCCATTGCTGAAAGAAGCCATCGCAGCATCAAGAGAATTGCTGCCAGGAAGCGATGTACTATTACGGAAGCCACATATTGGTATAACATTACGCCAAAGGACGGGACTTCTCCTTCAACCGCACTTGCGAATGCTATTTACACATACCGAGTCGGAGTGAAGGGAATCGACACTACGCAGCCAGCCGACAAGGGAACATGTAACAGATATGAAGTGGGAGATCCAGTGTGGGTGCGGCCCCCAGGAAATCGGTGCACCGACAAGTTTAAGCGAGGACACATATCTGGAGTGATTAGCCAGCAGTCTGTGTTGGTCGATGGAACCCCACGACATGTGCGAGATCTTTGCCCAGCTATCGAGGCGCGTCACACAACTACAGAAGAAAGCAGTGAAGCGTCCAGTGATGAGCTGCCGATACACGGATTCAGTGAGCCCCCTCCAGAGACTGATAGTGATACTTCGTCTGATGAGGCGGAATCCGATCCAGAGCCCGAATCTGAACTAGTGAATGTACCTCTTCGCAGAAGCACACGCACTAAAAGGCCACCCCGCAATGCTCCCTATGTGATCATCAGATCAGGGGGGAGTGTAATGTGCATCCAGGAGACAAGCGCCCGCGTGTTTGTGTGTTGTGTGGATGAGTAAGAGAGACGGACGAAAAGGAAAGACTTACCTCGGGGCCGGCTCGGCGTCGCCGACCGAAAATAGAGAAAGAAACATCAAGATGGCGGCCGCCGTCTTTTGTAAAGGATGATATCTCGCAAAGTCACATGAATTCTCGCAATATGCTAATTTAGCCGGCCTGCAACGGCCATAAAAGCGGATGATTGAAAGACATTGGGAGAGCGATGATTGACTTGGTCGGGAATCGTGTTGTTGTTGCTTCTCGTGCCGTGTGGGTGTGAGCATATCTTACCGTTGTTGGGACCGTTCTGAGTAACCGATTGTTGGGTCCGTTCTGAGTAATCGTTCGCGTCCGTCTAGGTACCTTGCTAGTTGGATTCCGTGCAGAGCCGGTGTTTACTGGTTATTGAATTGCTTTACGTTGCTGCAACATTACACATCTACAGAGGGCGCAGTACTTTTAAAGGATTTTCCTTATACATCTACAGAGGGCGCAGTAATTTTAAATGACTTTCCTTACACATTTTGTACATGTGAAGCAAAGTTTATTGCACTTACGCACTCATCACAAGGCGCAATTTTTCTAAACACCCTTGTATAGTCTATTTTAAAACCAGATTAGAGTAAAAAACAAAACAATATTAATTAATTGTGACAATAAGAGTAGTATTTTATTAGCAAATAGCTCTATGATTAATCAAAGGTTAAAGTAAATTGATATCAAATATCATTTCATATGAAACGAAGTAAGTAAAAAACCTATTATTCTGAATTACGTAAAATTTGAAAATAATGTAGCAGACATTTTTACTAAACCATCAACAAAGATAAAATTAAAAAATGTCATTACTGAACCTTTCGGTATTTTATCTTGAATAAGTCTATTTTCAGAAACCCAAAACGAGAAGTAGAAACCACACACAGGAAAAAAAAATTAAAATTAGATTGTAAATTGTCCCAGGTATGACTATTTTTTCTTGTCTTCCAAAATAACCAAATTAACAAATAAAGATATCTAACAGAATGTTTTGAGTTTTTATTTAACAAAAAAAGTGATTTTTCTTTTTCCTTCTTCCTTCTCCAGAAAACCCCTTCTTGAAAAAAAACTTAAACGATTGGATTAAAAGTGTCATAGCTTCCTCTTATAATGTATACGTTCTGTATATCTGTATGCATTTGTACATATATTTAAAAAGTATGTATATATGTATTAGTATATATACTGAAAAAGTAAGTATATCTGTATTAGTATATACATTGAAAACGTAAGTATATCTGTATGTATTTGTGTATATATTTGAAAAGTATGTATATCTGTATGTATTTTTATACGTACTAAAAAACAAAAAAAACTTTAACAATAGGCTTAAAATGATTTCTTTTTACACGCACATTGTACTAATATATCCATATATTTTTGGCTGACCAATGAAAATAAAGATAAATTCCAAAAATCAATAAAAAAAGGCGGGAAAGAGGAAAATATGCATTTAAAAAAAATTATTTTTACACTATTAAATAAAATTAAGTCCGAAAAGACTTTTTCATTATATTAAAAAAGTGGAGGGTTTAAATATGTTTACTATTAATAGAAAGTATGATTCCCAGAATCTGGATGATCTTATTTATAACTATGCGTTAGAACAATCAATCAATGAGAAGCCTCCGACCTCATTATAAAAATATTGAATTTTGGATTACAGTCAGTTGGCTAGTAGTTTCCGTCCTGACAGGATTGAGCCACTGCTAATCTGAACTACATTGATTCTTCGCCGATCTAATGTCGCCATCTATGTTCTAGAGAATTACTTAACACTCGAGATCGTGACTGCATTGATTATTCGCCGATTTAATTTACTACCGCCATATTTGTTCAACCTAATGACTCAACACTTTACAGAAACCAATAATGTTTTTATAATAAAACGACTATATACGAGCCCTGTCCTACATTGGTTACTCATTAATAATCACGCAAGTTTCATTGAATTTATATCTAGGAAACCAATCTATACAACTATTATGCATATATATATATATATATGTATATATATGTATGTACATATATATATGTATATATATGTATGTACATATATATATATGTATATATATGTATGTATATATATATGTATGTATATATATGTATGTATATATATATGTGTATGTATATATATGTGTGTATGTATATATATATGTGTATGTATATATATGTGTATGTATATATATGTGTGTATGTATATATATATGTATGTATATATATGTATGTATATATATGTATTTATATATATGTGTATATATGTATATATATGTATGTATAGATATATGCATGTATATAAATGTATATATATATATATATATATATATATAACAGCATGTGTATATATCTATTAAGATCGTAAGAATTCAGGTCGCAGACTAATATCTTTCCTCTGTTCTATGACACTGGTTCAATTAATATTAGGTTAAATACAGTTTCTTTAAAAAATCCATGACCTTTTATTTACATTGTAGCGACAGCTTAAGTGAAAAGCCTGTGGCTGTATGTGTAAAGTAATACATATATGCTGTATACACACACACACACACACACACACACACACACACACACACACACACACACACACACACACACACACATATATATATATATATCAGTTGATGTAGTGTAGTGCGGATTCTAATTTTGGAACTTCTCTTTGTATCGCCAATTGAACCATGAAAAGACATCCACCAACCGAGCATTGCTTGAATAAATCAGTCGCTCACTGATGCGTGATATTCACATAAGAAGCGACTTCGTTTGATGTTGCTCGAGCGAAGAAAACACGCGGCTTACATCACCGTTTTCTCTTTCGAAATCAATTGTAATGCTTATCATGCTGGACAGGCACCCGTACCTCATGCTACAGAAAAAACTCAGTGAATTAAAAAGAAAGAAATGTTTAAAGCCAAGATGCCTGAAAAGAGATAATAAATTATGTTGGATTCCTTCGCACCCTACTTATTTCTATTTTTCCTCTCCTTTTTCTCCATATATATATAATGATTGTATTGCTGTAGTATCTTAGGTGTATACAATCCAGTATAACTTATGTGTTTATAAAATAGAATTCAGTAAAATAAATGAGCTCGATTTTGTTGTATATATTTTTTGCTTCCCCTAATCTTTGTCTAACCAAAGCAAAAAATAAAAGAAAAGAATTGAAAATTACAAATAAACTGAACTCAAGCTTTCGTATTAAAAATAGTTTAAACCAGTACCTTGATGAAGTTGAATTTTTAAAGAAATTGTAATCGAATCCTGTATGCAGATATGTAACCAACAACGTTTGTATAAATGAGGAACATTATACGTTATATAAATACATGTATATATATATATATATATATATATATATATATATATATATATATATATATATATATATATATATATATATAAGAGAGAGAAAAAGAGAGAGAGAGAGATAAAAAAGGAACATATTAGCATGTCCATTAACGTTTCGTCTTTATTGACAAAACGTGGAATGACGTGTGACTTGGTTTGTTCTTTTCAATCTCTCTATCTTGCCGAATTACAATTTCCATATTTCTCATCATATATACATATATATATATATATATATATATATATATATATATATATATATATATATATATGATATATACATACATATATATATTATTATTATATTATTATTATCAAGTGAGGTAATTCAAATGAAAACTAGTAGATTTTTTAAATTAAAATATATTTTCTATTAAATATATGTACATAGAATACTCAGGGATAAATTAACAACAATTATATATATATATATATATATATATATATATATATATATATATATATAAATTTATCCGCTATTCAGCTGTTTATATATATATATATATATATATAAATAAATGAACCGCTATTTAACGATTATTAATCTATTTTTGAGTATTATGCGTTCATATATTTAATGAAAATATATTTTAATCAAAAAAATCCACTAGTTTTTATTTGATAATTAAGATACATAATATCCTTAGAAAGTTTTTTTTCAATAATTTATCATTTTTTATTTAATTAATAAATATAATTACTGTTATTATCCACGGATCATATATCGAATATTAGCAGGAAAACCTAACTTTTCCAGGGATTGAAAGAGGATCGACGAATATTCGATACTTCCAATACTTAATTAAAGTCGAAAATTCGAGAAAATCACTCATTTTTCTATCAAATAAGTTGATTGCATGCTCTAGTCGGGGACCCATCGCGGTGGGCTGGGAGGAAGCTTTAGTGCAGTGAATTAATGGCTGTAGAAAATCTTATGTTTATTTTATGAAATTATTTTTATATAATGGCTAAAATTAAAGTTTTAAATGCGAAAGTCAAATATCATGGTTCAATTGTGCTCTAAACAGTAATATTTATTTCGAACACGCTCCTATCTTATAAAAAAAACTCCTATTTGTTTATACGTCGGGCCCTTCTACTTTTGCGGTTATAAACTTCTCAAATGCACTTATTTTTTGGTCAAAATCGGACTGTTCTTTCCATAATCAGATTTTTTCGATTATCGACTTTCTATACTTATCGTAAGCATTCCGCAGCAGAACCTATCTAAGAACACTAATAGACACATAAAGTACATTTGTGTGAAACGTAAAAAATAATTCGGCACATCCATTTCAGAGTTCATAAGGAACAGATTATCTCACACACACATCCACTCGGACAATGCGTCATTTATATATAAGTGGAGATATAAAACAAAAATTACGAAAAACGCCAAACATTAATTGATAATAAACCGTTTTAACAAGAGTTACACAAATTAGACATGTAAATAATTGTATTTTTACTGCTATTACACCTGAAACAAGACGCAGTACCATTTGAATATAAAGGGCTACCATTTAGGATCAAATCTACAAGGACACTATATAGGCTTGAACTTCTGCATATTAGTAAAGTCAAGGAAGCAGGGTCACGGGAGAATTCCAAATCCATTTGAAGGGTAGAAATTATTAGAGTAGAAAGCATTTCGTCATCTACTTTGTAGGGATGAAAGTTTGCTACTCTGCTTTTGGAGTTAGTCAGGGTTATTAATGTCGGTGGGGTTGCAAGTACTTGCATATATATATATATATATATATATATATATATATATATAGTGTGTGTGTCTGTGAGAGAGAGAAAAGATAGAGAGAGAAATATGTATAGAGAAAGACGGATAAATAGATAGATAAATAGATAGATAGATAGATAGATAGAGAGAGAGAGAGAGAGAGAGAGAGAGAATGTATTATATTTATACTTTATCCGGCGTCATATTCACCCTGAGCCACCTGAGCCGGTTTCTACAGCAATATTTCATGGGAATGTGAAATTTACATGCTATCCTCAGTCGTATGGTAATCCTGGTCAAGAGATGATATATAACGCCTAGTATTCCTAAATAGTCACACGTCTGATACTGACCAGATTCAACGTCGTTTGACTTCGGTGATCTAATGAGAACCGTCAACTTGATTATGCCATAGGTACGAGCAGAATACCCGTCCCTGAATGAGTATTTTACTAATTAATAGTAAAATCAATTCACAGGACATTTTAGCATCACTCAATGTTCCCATACGTAGATTAAAATCAATACATGTTATTGAACCTTATGCTATAAAGAAAATCTATTAATTTTCAGTTTGTCTAGACACTACAGGAGGACCACTGCAGATTCTGACTGGATTAATATTACTGTCTTTTACCTGGAATTCTGTACAATTCAAAACCGGATTGATATTCATAAATGAATTACCTGATAAAATTGTCTCTGAGATGGGTATATTTGCCGACAACGCCGCGCTCTATAGCAGGCACGTGAGTAAAACTAATGATCTCATATCTAAGGTAATCATGGAAACCATAGAGGAAGACCTTCAGTCTGTAGTGGAACGGGGCCAATAATGGATGGTAACGTTCAACACTGCCAAGATGAAGCTCGTTTCCTTTAATAATTACATGAAACCTTACCAACCACCAATAGCTATGCCTATAGATACTTTACTTAAAGTACTTCGAGATTTTTTACGTTCACAGGAAACAGGAGTTGGAATAGATACCTCACTGCCAAGCCTGCCGCGAAGAAGGTGGGCTCTCTATCTACCATGCTAGAAAGTTACTTACGGTTGAAAGTATCCTGTACCTCTACAAAGTTACCATTCGACCATGTATGGAGTACTGCTGTCACATTTGGGCTGGTGCATCTGCTACTAGTCTCTCACTCCTGGACAAGGCCCAAAAGAGAGTCACCAACCTAATAGGTCCCGAACTGCCATCTAAGCTTCAGCCTTTGTCCCATCGACGAAATGTTGCATCATTCTACCTGTTTTATAAATATTTTAATGATAGATGCTCTGACGGACTACAAGCCCTTATGCCCCCTCAACGAACATACCCCCGACAAATCCGACAAGCAGCAAAGTCCCACCCCGTACACAATAGAGATCCCTAGATGTAGGAAGGCCTTCTACTCTAATAGCTTCTTCCCCAGAACTGTTAGACTTTGTAATTCTCTTCCGGTGTCCTGCTTCCCCAACTGTACTGACATGCAGAAGTTCAAGTGTGAACAGACATCTTGCTGCTAAGCTCCCTACATAGTACTCCTGCCACTTAGGTCCCTAAAAAAGTGTTTGTGGTGAAATTGTAAAAAAAAAAAGAAGATACTGCTAATGTTTTTTATTGCATTGTCACCCCAAACAAGACACACTGCTACGTTGTTGGGGGCTTACATCTGAGGCATAATTTGCAGATATACTATGTAGAGAGTTGAGCAGCAAGCTGTCTGATAACATTATACTTAATTGAACGTCTGCATGGCAGCACAGCCAGGGAAGCAGGGACATGGAAGAGAATTCCAAAATCTAGCAGTCCGAGAGAAGAAATAATTAGTGTAGAAGGTTTTCTGGCATCTATTGACTTCTACTTGTAAGTGTGTGATTTAACTGCTTGTCAGGGTTATGGGGGGTATTTACGTCGAAGTGACACAAGGGCTTCGGACAACTACATTTAGTATTTATAATTAGACAATTTTCATTTGTCATCCCACTTTTGGATTATTTTTCTAATACTTTTCTCCGCTCCAGATTAACAGTTTGTTAGTGAAATGAAAAAATGCAATATATTGCACCAAAAAATTGTATGTAAAATAAAGTTGACTAAAATAGTAGTAAGGAGAATAAAATACCCTTTTCTAGAAAATAGCAATAGCCACTAAAACTGAAAGCAAGATTATACTATAGTAATAATAATTTATTTTTTAAGGGATCATCAGTTGTTCACCATGAACACTGTTTCGGGGATTAAAAATATATATATAGTCATCCACATACAGTACTGTTTCGCAGCTCATCAGTGCGGCTAGACAGGCAACCACCTCAAGCCAGGATTGAAACCCGACTGTCTGTATGGCAGTCAAGACTCCTAACCATTACGCTATTGGCGGCCGCTGAACGAGTAGTGAATTTAACGATGTTTTTACATCGTCCGAAATACCGCCGCTCGATTTGTTTGTTTTGCTAATGGTAATTCGTGTATCACTTATATGTATATATATATATATATATATATATATATATATATATATATATATATATATATATATATATATATATATATAAGTAATAAAAACGTCTACCGTTTAAAAGCATTGTGGATATCGAATGCAAAATTGAAAATTTTACGGTTTTAAATAAGTGCAGAATTGTTCAATTAAAAACATAAAACATATTTCCTGATGAAGATTCTGTTAGGAATCGAAATATCGAATTTAATTTTAATAAATTAATATGGTTGTTTATTTAAAAAAAATCTACACTTGTTTTCGTCCTCAAACCGCTGAATTTTGAATTTTGCATATATATATATATATATATATATATATATATATATATATATATATTGTTTTTAACCCAAAATAATCTATCTATAGAATATATAAGAATATATTAGGCGTGTATTCTGGAGTTGATTTCAACGAGACTAGTGTCATGCGTATTAACGAAATCAACACTATATTTTTTATAAAATAAAAAATATAGTTTCATTGATAAATTTATTGACATTAACGCTTTCTTATCTAGTAGAAATGATAAATAAAAAAGCGACTCCAAGGATCACGCACAAACAAGTAAAGTATATCGACGCTAATATTGAATAGACAAGTGAAATACAGTAGATGTCTGTCCACTATACAAAATCACATTATAGTTTAAAGGCAGACGCTCACGTCTGAGCATAATCTAATAAAATTCATTTTTTATGTATATTTTATATTTGACAAAAATGGATTCACATTGTTCGTCTCGTCTGTTCTAATATTAAAATAGATTGATGTTTCTATGAAGCAGAGCATCTTTTAAACGGCTAAATTTGGGGAGAAAATTACGCACATTGCTGTATTGAATGACTGATTAAAAGTATATCAGACTAACAAAGAGTCTATTACAGGAAAAAGTACTCTCAAAATTTTTATATTGTAATATTTTTAAAATATATATATTAGCACAGACACACACGCACGCACGTACGTACACACATATACGTATGTACATATAAGAAATCGGATAAACGTAGGAACTTATCAGGGTATATACATTTATACCTATGCTTTATGTATTTTGTCTTGAATTTATAATCTATAATATAAAGGGCAAAAATCTGTTTAAATGTATGTATGTACGTATGTATGTTTGTATCTCTACCTAAAACTTTAACAGAAGCGACGGATTTTAAAGATTGGTATCATTTTGAAGCTCAACCCTTCGGACGACAAATATCGAAAATTTGCTAAAATCATTAATTCCTTAACCATCAACTGGGCACTTTTCTACAGGGAAGGATAGTAAAAATAGTTCCTTCTAGACAATTTAGTCAAACACGCATGCGCAAAAAACGTTATTTCTTGAATTAGTTTAAAATAAAAAAAGATCAAACTTCCTTCATGCGATCATAGACCAGTTAGTATAGTGGCAGCGTCGTTATCTTAAGATTGCACGTTCGAGCCGGCCTATCAGAAAGATTTTTAATCGATTATTAAAGTTTTAATGTTTAATCAGGGTTATTTATGCCATTTTTTCGTTCGTTTTTATTTTTTTATCACGTTCGCTGTTTTTTTTGTTTTTCCAATTTTTTAAGAAGTTTTAACATCGTTCGCTTATTCTTTATTTTGCATCACTGTTTTGTTTTTAATAATATTTAAATAGGGTTATTACGTTCGCTTATTCTTAAGTTTCCATTTTGTTTTGATTCACCCACCCCCTCTCACACACTTTCAAACACTCGGGCAACGCCGGATACCCCCGCTAGTTATATATATATATATATATATATATATATATATATATATATATATACTTCATTTAATATATATATATATATATATATATATATATATATATATATACTTCATTTAATCACATAAATTAATATACGGAAGTGTAAATTTATGCGTAAACTTTAAGTATTTACTTCAACAGTGCTCAATACGTAGGTAGAGCCAGGTAGTATTTTTTCGTATCGTGCACAGGGTTCGCTCGAAACATTTTCTGAATATATATATATATATATATATATATATATATATATACGAGCAAACAGTTAATAAAACATGTTAAAAAGCACTTTGAAAAAGAGTTAAAACATATTTAATCTGAAAAGGAAACACTTGATAAGTGGATAGTCCTTAATCCGCGGAGTTTCGAAGAAATACTTTCCTTCTCATCAGAGGGTAGGAATTAGAAAAATGTGAGATCTGATTTTGCATACAAAAGTATTTGATGAAACAACAAGTAAGTCAAAGATCTTACTTGATAACAAAAATTGAAGCAAAGGGAATATGGTGAAGAAAAAGGTGATTACACGTAAATGGATAGTCTGGTGAAAGATAAATAATCCAATGACGGTAAAATCCAAAAATATAACTTCAAGGAAGTTAATTGAATTTCCATTTGCACAAGTAAAATCCAAGGAAATTCCGTAATTGGAAGATGGTTCAAAATAATCCAAAGGCCGAAATCCATGGAATAATTCACAAATATGTATAAGGGAAAAGGAGAAAAATTCCAATAATATTAATAAAAGAAAAATAAGATATGCTTTTCAAACTGCCTCCAATACATAAATATCTAATATATATATATATATATATATATATATATATATATATATATATATATATATATATATATATGAGATGGGAGAGAAAGCGAGAGAAAGCGAAGCGGCAGATAAAAACGACTTGAAAGCCAGTGAGTAGTTTGTAATTAAATATTTCCCCCCCCCAGCGTAATCTGCCATATAGATATGAATTCCTGTTACATTATAAATGAATAAATAAATTATAAATTAAATATTTCAGCTGGCCTATTGTATATAATGTCCCCCAAAAGTTGTTGTTCAGCCATATTCTTCTAAAGCGCTTTCTATCGGTGCATCCAATCGTCGTCAGGAGCGATTGTTATGCTGCTATCCTTTTCTTTTTCTTTTGCCTTGAGATTTGGTGTATTTATAGTTTTTTTTTCAAAATCAAATAATAAAAAAAGCTACACCCCCTTTATAACCGGATCTCATTTAACACCGGGACAAATATACTAACTGTATTTAATAACTAACAAGAAACTAAATAATTAAAGTATAAAATGAGAAAATCGAAATTAAATACAAACATTTTTCGCCCCTAACCATTCTACACCCACCTTTATAACCCATTAAAAAAGCAAACACACAAACAAACAAACAAACAAAAACTACAAATGCACCAAGCCTCAAAGAAAAAGAAAACGATAACAACAACAATTGCTCCTGACGACGATCGGATGCACCAATAGAAAGCATATGAGAAGAATACGGCTGAACAACAACTTTTGGCCGCCATTATATACAACGTGACAGCTGAAATAAAAAAGACTGCTCGGATTGAAAAGATATCCAAAAAATCAGAGGTGCTAGCCTAGCGGCACTGACGAGTTGTGATACAACAAAACAGGTCTGTATGTCGATGACTACAAATATATTTTAAGCCACCCCTCTCTTTGGGTAGAGAACTGTCATAAATAATATCACCCGCTACTTAATTCGCTGAAAAATGCGAGGCTCGCTGTTTGTTTATAAATAAGCGGTTTGAACACTATAAAAGTGGCGGATATGCCAAGGAATAGAGTAGCTGAAACATTGACAAGCTTTAAAAGCGGGCGGAAAAAAATATCTGCCTTACAACAAAAAATGCTAGTTTTTATTTTTGGTGTCTTTAACCCCCCCCCCCAAACATTTTTGTTGATGAGGAGACTTTATTTTAAGAAAATCTTTTATCAAATTATTGTTCAAGACATATTGTCTATTTCAATAAACACATCGTTTCGGAAACGATCGTACAATCTATTGATTTTGTTTGTTTTCCTTTTGCAACTGATTTTTAATTCAAATTTATTAACTATTTTACTCAATATTAAAATAGCTCTAGGATATCTATGCCTATCGAGCTTATTATATATCTACATTACAACGAGCGCTGTTTTCTTTTAATAGTATTAATACATTGATTAGTACATTAAAATAAGCTCTTCTCTTTAGACTCTAGGTCTAATTCCCTCAAAATTATATATATATATATATATATATATATATATATATATATATATATATATATATACTAGCAGAATACCCGTCGTTGACTGGGTTCAAAAACAGCCTACAGAAAATGAACTGTGATGGATGAAAGTATGATAGGTTATGAAAAGAAGGGAGTTGTAAAGAGATAGGTTTTGATATTCAAAAATTTTACCCTAAGCAAAATATGATGAAAGTAAAGATAATTTTCGCAAAAATATATTTTTTTATATCAACTTTGTTTCCATTCGTAGCCAAGAGTGACCAACAAAATGATGTTTCCTTACAAAAGGAAAATGGTATATATATAATAATATAAATATACAAGAAATAAATATTACCATAATCAATAAAAGTTACTTTTATGGTAGAAAAGTTCATTGGTTTGTATTTTTAAGTAGTTTGCATTTTTTTTTAATTCACGAACCGGTTTTAAAAAAATCAAAATGGCAGCGGCTTTGAAATGGAGAGCCCCGTTTTCAATTTGAAGGAGGGGCACTTCAGCATTCTGTGTTAACAATTTAAGAGAGTTCCGTTAACGTAAGGAATATTTATAAACATATTTTAATGTTTTCCGTTATTTTGTGCTTGAGGAATATTCGATTATGGCATGTGTAGTTTATATAAAAATTCATTTAAGTAGTTATAGCCGCAAATTTCGTTTTAATTTCGGTTCGCTGAAATTATTTCAAGTAAAGAGCATTAAAAACTATTTCAAAACAAAAAAAAACATGAACTGTACTTTTATTGACTATGGTAACATTTATTTCTTGTATATTTATTTTTTCGGGTAGTCGTTTGTTGGCTTTTCTGCTAAACACTTTTACTAAATAATATCGACGAAATATCGAAAAACAAAGAAACAAAAATAGTTTTGAATAATAATGAAGCTTTATTTACTTTAGTAAAATCATCCGAAACAGCAAAATGGGATATTAAAAAAGTAAACACGTAATTACTTTAATTTTTAAAGCAAAGAATCGATATAAATATGAATAAGAAGAAAATGGCGCCCTTTTCAAGCAGAACAGCTTCGTTTCAGTTTTACAGTATTGAACGGTGTAGTATTGCGCCGTCGGATTCAGGATTGTACTATTGTAATGGAAAGAACACGCAGAAAGGCTATTAATCAACTGAATTCCTTCTGGTACACTGACAAAAAGAGCTTAAACAGATATATAAATAAAAATAAAAAGACTATGTATATGTTTTAAAAAACACGTAATCACGTGAGCAGGATTTTTTCCTTCTTTTGACACGATAACAAGTAACGTTATTAGTTTTTATTATTTATCTATTTTAGAAAGAGTGCTACGTACAAGTGGAGAAGGAACAAACCAGAGTTATGCAAAATTTGTGTCGAGAATTGTCTAAAGTTCTGACTTTTTTTTGGCTTTCACTTTAATAAGAACGTGAATTTTTCAATATGATTCAACAAAAAAAAACAAATAAAAGCTAACGTGAATTAAGATTAAAGTTAAGGTGTTATTGTGAACCCTCACCCCTTTTAAAAACCTTGTTACACTTTGTGAGATATTTACATTCTATGGAGGTCAGGCGCGAACGTACATCCAATAATTTTATTATACCATATTTCTTCAAACTGAGACATAATTATCAAAGTATACTTACGCAAATAGATATGAAAAGTCTTTGTTAAAGTTTGTGCAATATTTCCATGGAGTACAGGCGCGAACGCAGACCCCACAATTTTATTATACCATCCCTATTTAAGTTGAAACATACTTATTAAAATATTCTTATGTACATCTATATCAAAAACCCTTGTAAACGTTTCTTTCATTTTTATTTCCATACTTTGGTGACCAGGCGCGAACGCAGACCCCACAATTTTTATGAACCACCGTTCTGCTAGATCAAACATACCCATTCCTGATCCTCGATACATCTATCATTATATGTAATCAGTTTTTTTAAATAGTCAACCATAAAGGAGCCTATTCGTGACCACACACACACACACACACACACACACACGTCAGCGCATATATATATATATATATATATATATATATATGTGTGTGTGTGTGTGTGTGTGTGTGTGTGTATAATGTAAATATGGAGTAGTTAAAGTACTTTCACGCATGAAACTTACAAAAAAGTATATATGTTAATTGATTAAACGGACGAATTATTTTCAGAATCATGAATCAGTAAAGAAATAAAAACCTTACAGCAAAACTTTTCTTAAGTATTTTTGCATGTCAAATTAGTTCGGGTTTTTTGTTGAAAAGAATAGGATGACCATTGGTTCTTCTATCTTTGCCTTCTGTTCATGAAGCGCCTAAGATACCATCTGAACATGTGCAAGGAAATTCTCACGCTCGTATGTCTTTGTCTTAGTCTTATTTGCATATTGAGCGCGCCATTTTGTTTAACGTTTGTTTGTTTTTTTTTGTGTTTTATTCCACCATTATTCTGCAATGTATTTGCTCACTTTAACCGCCTCCGTTTGCTTCCATTTTCAGCGTTTCTCGTTATTTTATTTTATCTCTGTTTAATTTGCTGTCTGCTTCTTGTTGTTAACCGTCAAGTATTTTTGTGTAAACATTTTTTTCATATATTTTACCATAACTTATTTCCTAATGATGTTTGTCCAATATGTCGCATCTCATTCATGCGTTATTTTTTTCCTTTTTACTTTTCTCATTCTTTTTTTTCTTTCATTCATGGATTCTTATATGTTACTTATCAATCAATTCCCATCTATTTGCTCGTATACTAGTTATTTTTTGTTTGGTGGTTCGTACGCATCTAGAAACGCATGATGGTTGACAAGCGACTAGGCAGAGTACATGTCACTTAGGTGGTGGATTTTGAATATTCTTACGTTTGTCTAAAGAATGTCTGTTTTTGATTGGATACAAGTTTTATAAATTCATAGAAATTAAAATTATACAATAAAACGAGTAAACGTTACATGTATATGCTTTTAAACTTAGTGATCTTTTCCATAAAAATAGACATAAACTTAAGATTAATGCAAAAGGGAATTGTTTTTGTTTCTTTCTGTAGTTTCTTACTCTATCATGTAAATACTAAGTAGTATATTTTTGGCGCCAAATCTCACAGATACTCTCTACGTACTATCCATAAAACGGTAAATAATATATAAAGAAGGGAATTGACATACCAAGGTATTGTAGCAACATTGTTCATTCATTTTCCTTTACGATTATTATGACAGACCTTAAATTCTTTACTTTGTTTTTTATTCTTTTCTTCTATGTATTCTTTTTCTTCTAAATATATTCTTACATTGTTATTTAATGTACACCATTATTTTTCTCCTTTCTTCTTTTTATGTTTTTTGTCTTGGATATTTGTGTCTGTAACTATTCGCTAAGGACTTTGCATCAAACACCACCCTGTGAGATAAAGGCCGAATACCCACTGAATTTCCTCCCAAAACTGAAAATACTCCATGTGATATCCATATATCTGTCAAAGACATTTTCAAACTTATTAAGAACGTTGGTTCCATCAAAGAAACTGGCTCTGATAACATCCCAAGCATTGTGGTAAACAGTCTGCAACCGGAACTGTCTTTAATACATACAAATCTGTTTAAACGCTGTCTTAAGTAACGATGCTTACCAACTTCCTAGAAAATCTCGACAGTCTGTTCAGTATTTAAAAGTATTGGGTTCGCTTATCTGCATCTCACTACAGACCAATCAGCCTACTGTGTATCACAAGTAAGATGCTTGAGTTAATAAAAAACATAGAAGTTGACAATCACTTCACCAAAAACAAATTCTTCAGCGACATGGTTTTAATTATGAGATTTTCGTTCTGAAGTTATCTACAGTGGACGTGCTAACAATAATATAACATAAGATCAGTGAATCTATTAACGACGGCTTTGTTGCTTTGCCATATAAATGCATTTGATAGATCTGACATAAAGTTCTGCTTCATAAGATTTTCAGCTACCTAATAACTTGAAATGTACCCTTAATCATAAAATCCTTTTTCTCTGAAAAGTCTATCAGAGTATTCGTTCATTGGCAGAAATCTGAAGCTCACAGTATTAACGTTAGCGTTAATAAAGGATCCAACTTGGGCCTAACTCTCTTCCTGATGTTCTTGCCCCCCCCACACACCAAGTCACATTCTTTGTTCGGTGACATTTATATAGACGATATTACCTCTCCCCTTCAACCTGGAATATGTGGTACAATGAGGAAAATTGGCTAGTTAATTTGATTTATCTTAAACAAAATTTGTATCTTTCCACCACTAACGCTTACATGCCAACTTTATCTCAGTTGAAATGAACAGCTCTCACCTCGATGAAGCACTCTACTTCAACAAACCTTTACTTCCACATCAGGTGCAAACCTCTTAATTTAGTTGGCGATGACCTTTTCGCCTTCCTACTTCTTTATCACAGAATAGAGGTAGCGTATCTATGTCTGCTATATCCTTATATTCATAACAGGTGTTCGACTGAGCTCTAATTTATTGTCCCTCCCCATAAATTGATTACAACAAATACTTACCTAACTGTAACAACCGACAACTACTTCCCTCATTCTCTATCTAGCGCTAAAACTAAACTAATATTCCATTAGCAGTTTCTTTTCTAGAACATTCCGTCTGGAACGCAATACTGTATCTTTGCTTCCGTGTGGAACGTGATACTGTATCTTTGCTTCCCGTCTGACTATATTATGACAATATTCAAATTTAATGTGAATAGTTTCATTTTGAGCCGCACTCTTTGATAACATAACCCTATCCAAGCCCATCCAAGACTGCTCTTGTCTATTCTGCTACCTGAAACCTAACCCTTTATCCTAGAGTGGACGGTGCCTTGATAAGTGAAGATTGTCGCTTCACAACGAGGAGAGAGGGCTTATATATATATATATATATATATATATATATATATATCACACTTGATGGCGTGGTCCTGAACAAATTCGTCCATGCAATCCCGAACAATGCCACCGAATCGACACGCCATCGAACAATATCGGTGAATCGATACGCCACGTTCCTGAGCAACACTGAACAATCACGTTGAATCGACACGCTATCAGAGTAATATATTTCAACCGCCCCCCGAATGATTATTGACTTGTTTTTTTTTATAGCTGTTGGGCAAAACTAAATCGTCGCTTTGGTGTAAGATTGGTGTAGCTCATTAGTAGACTTGATTTGCAATCAAAAGGTCCCGGTTTCGCTTTTCGTCACAGGTAGTCCCGACTCATAGGCTTGTGCACTTCCGTGCATGTTCGGCACAAAGATCTACCTAGTAAAATATTTCTTTCCACACAATTCTGTTATAGTCTTGCAAACAAATTCATCCCAATGTTTCTTTTCCTTACTTAAATTGGCTCTGCTGATGTACATGTCTGCTAATCATTAGCAGATACATTTTCTCCTTGTTTAGATTTTGAATTCAAACTTTCACTCGTTCTTTATTTCCTTGACTGGAGCTACCAAATCAGACACTCTGATCTAAAATACACCAAATTTCTGGTACGATTTTCCCCGTTTCCTTTGAAAAACTAAATTAGCTTCTGTTAAGCACCAAACAAAAGCATCAATTTTCATCTACAAACAACCAGATTAACCATTATGGATAAATAAAGATACGAAGAACGTTAAGCAGAAAATCCTTTAAAAAATGACTGGATTCGACATTTATTAACCTGAAAATGGTTGATATACCGTAAAACGAAACAATCAAACCAAACACCATGATTAAAGATATAATAAACTTGCAAAATTTCTTTACCAAATATCTGTATTCAGCATGAAATAACTTTAAAGGATTGATACACCGTAGAACAAAGCAACCAAAGTAACCTAATTTTTCCTTTATTTCTTTGTGTATAAAGATTGTTTTTTAAGACTCTTCACGTATATCTTCCTCACTCTTTAATTTTGCTATATACAAGCGTGATTCATTTCGGTTTTAATTTCTCCGTGTTTCCTTCTGCCTTCTTTCTTTATTATTTTCTTTTTACTTCATACAACATAACCACGTTGGGACAACTGTTTTAGCTAAGTTATGCGAAAGCAGGTCTGTGTGTATATATTTACATATTTATAAGTAGTGGGAGGATTCCAATATTTTTCCCGATTTCGATACAATTACCGATTCTGATTCTTTATAAATCTTTAATTATAAACAACAATTATTATGAAAACTAATTTTAAATGTGCAGATATTCTCTTTAACATAAAAAACACTTGTGGAGGAAGATCTATAGATTTTAGTTTTACTGGTAGTTTAAAATCAATAAATATTTATTATTTTATAATTAATACCAGCAGTGGAAGGTTTTTGTATAAACACAATCATTTATTTGTTAGGTTTCTTAAAAAAGATACACAAAACAATCTGTTACGTCAGTTTTTATATGAAATATTGGTCCTTGTTCTTACAAAGAAAAACATATATTTCAATTAATTTCATCGATTTAAATATTTTATCTTGCTTGAGATTTTTGTTAGCTATCAACAGCGAAAAGCAGCTGAAGAATTTCTTTCAGGTTCACATTAATTAAAAATGAACAAAAAAAAACGTTAACTACATTATTTACTTTGATTATTATTTTTCTGTAATCTACGTAGCTTAGAGAAATTAAGACAGGCGGTGCGAGATAAACCTGCTAGTTGTGTATACATGCAAATAACCAATGTACATTCAATTCAAAAGTATTTAAATTAACTATTAAGAAAGATCTTTGCATAACAACAACCACGATGAAATGATATAAATGCCTTACCGAGCCGCAGTGTAAGTCAAAAGACACTATAAATAAAGTAAGCCGCATACAAGAGGAAAAACAATAACCATTGAAACAGTGTATATAAAAAAAAACTTATCTTGTTCATTACTATTCAGTGTTATGGGTGGCAGGGGTAGTAGATGTGATTGTGAGGGTAAAACTAGTCATGATGTGTCTGCTTAATACGAATTCTGTAGCACTGGTATTCTATTATGACTGGGCTGGACCGTTACTCCTGATCTTAAATGGAACACGTACATCAAATCTGTTGCCAAGGCCGCTGGAATAATGGTGGGATCTTTCTATCGATCCAGTAGATATCTCACTGCTGATGCAATTCTCTATCTATATAAGAGCCAGGTACGTCCAAGGATGGAATACTGTTGCCACATCTGGGCAGGAGCTGCTAGAAAGGACTTGTCATGCCTTGATAGAGTTCAAAATAGACTTCGTAGCCTCGTAGGAGATGTCCTTTTCTCTTCCTTGCAACCTCTATCTCACAGAAGAGATGTTGCGAGTTTGTCTCTGATGTATCGTTATTTTCATGGAAAGTGTTCGACTGAACTTCAGTTTATAGTCCCCCTCGTCAAACTTTCACAAGAAACACTCGTTTAGCTGAAAACACTATCAATAATTCCTCCCACTCTTTATCTGTGCCTAAACCTAAACGTAGATTCCATGAACAAAACTTCTTTCTTAGAACTGCACGCCTGTGGAATTGTCTTCCGTTTTCCTGCTTTCCGTCTGACTACAATATTCACTTTCAATACTCATAATTAAAAACAGCGGAAAATATATGTTAAAATCCCGTTTAAAACAGTTATTTAATTACGAAAGTCATCAATGTACATATCTGTTAATTCAGAAACAAGTCAGCCATTTTTATAAATACACCTTTTATTTTTCTAATCGTTATATATTTAATTATCAATCACTCGTTTTCAAATTTAAAATCACTAACACGATGTACAACGAACTCCTATAAATTTAATTTACCAGAATGCCTTACTATTTATGTTACAAGAAAAGGATGCCCCCCTTTCCTGTAAATAAGACAAATTAGATAAGTGGAAAATGAGATTAGGATAAGCCGAGACTCGAACCTTGTAAGCAAGGTTCAGAAATAGAATTAGAATTGGAATGTTAGAATTCTGCTGTTGTTAAATTCCATATAAAATAGTTCGATATTGTTTGTATTGTAAAAATAATTAATTGTTCATTCTTTTATGAAAACTTAATTAAAAAGAATGAACAGTACAAATTAGGTTAAAAAATAGTTTAGATGAGAATTCTTTGTTTGCAGAAGTGTGTCTTGGACAAACATGTGCTTAGCCACGTGAGTTGATCACGTTTTGGAATCACACATCTGACGTCATAGCAAAAAGGGAAATCTCAATAATAGGAGCCAGGATTAGCAGATTAGAGGAGTCGAGAGTCGGCAGTCGAGCAGAGGAAGCAGAACAGTTGAGTCTGCTAGTCAGAGAGAGAGAGAGAGAGAGAGAGAGAGAGAGAGAGAGAGAGAGAGCAAGAGAGAGTGTTGGAGAGAGAGAGTTGGAGAGAGTTGGAGAGAGTTGGAGTCAGGGTCCTTTGGAAACGAAGGAAAGAACATGAAACTATGTAGATTCCGAATTTGAATTCCTGACATCATCATCATTTCGACCGGTCAAATGAAATAAAGAATCACCATCGATATTCGTAACTGTTATTTTCGTGTCTTCATTCAGCAAGTGAAGGTAATGTGTTAATCATCTTAATATGAACTTTGTATAACCCCCTTCCAACTAATGTGTCCCCCTCCTCCATCATAAGTAATGAGTATCCCTCCTCTGCGTAAAACAACAGTATAACACATTGATTCAATAATGAATTCTCATCATCTCTCTCACTGTTATAAATGTCTCTCTCAGCATCATCAATCCGGTATTACATGTACCCGTTATACGTCACCGTCATCTCGCGATATGGAGAGTAGATAACACAGTGGATGTGTTATCGGCAGCTCCAGTAACTCTCGCTTCTCATTTTTTGTCCTCCAGTCCTCATTTCCAATGAGTAATGTTTCTGACAAAGGGTGAAGAAAAAGCTGCTTCCCAGGTCGGTAGTACTTCGTACCACAGTAATCTGAGATACCGGAAATTTTGTGTCTCTTTGTCTATCCTTGCGGCCATGTAACTAGTAAGAGTGCTGGAGGTAAACGTTTTCATCTGGGCTGACGTTAACCGCCTGGTAGTCATGGACCCGAACCTTGGATTAACCACTAAGGAGGCTGTCCTATCAGCAGGTGCAAAGTACTGGGGGTGCTGTATTGCCATTTGGTGAATGGATTCGGGACCATGTAGTAGCTTCTGGTGGGGCCTCTCGATACCATACGAGTGGGTAATTGTTACGGCTTTACCTTATCATGTGCTACAAAAAAATCTTCCCGTCTTTTCTCTCTTACTTTCCCTCTCTGTACTGCTCTAACCAAGTATGCTGACCTGTTTCACAAATCCCCAAATCCTCAATATGAAATATCTCCAACAAAACAAAAAAAAAACACGAATAAACCTAGAACCACATCCTCCAACGTAGACCCCTACTACCATGTCTCCTTCTCCAACGTCAGGGGTCTACGTTCCAACCTTCCAGAGGTTGAGACCCAATTACCGGAGACAAAACTAGACATATTTTTTCTAAGCGAAACTGGAATAGGGCCGACCACCTCCCTAGATGAGTTCTTAATTAAAGGATACTCTAACTTAACATCTAAATCTGACTCGCAAGATCGCCATAGGCATGGAATAGGTGCCTACATTAAAGATGGCTTCCCGTGTAGCAGGGATATCTCCAGAGAAGACTCTAACTTACCATATATGTGCTTCCGGATTGCACTTGCTTACACCACCGCATTTATATTTGCCCTCTATCGCCCTCACAACAGCGGAGTTACTATCTTTAAGAGTATATCGGAGAAAATTGACCACATCCTGTCTGCTCATCCTTCGGCTAACATTCACATTTGCGGTTACTTCAACGTCCACAATGTGGAATGTCTGACCCACTTAAATAAGACTGATGGTGAGGGGAGGTTCTGTCATGATTTTGCCATTGCCTATGACCTCACTCAGATTGTTCGCGAGCCCACCCGTGTGCTCGATATACCGGTCAGTACGCAAGCCTTCTAGACCTTTTTTCTCTCCACTTCCCCGGTGCTATGCTCATGTGCCGTTCTATTTCCTCTGGGATCCCCCGACCACTCCGTTGTATCAGTTAAGATAAAAATGAAATATAACTCTACAGATGTGCCTCTCCACCGTACTGTATACCGATACTCTATGGATGACTGAGATAGCTTCCGTATATTCATATCATATCTGATCTACCTCTCCATTCCATGTTTAAAAAGGATGTGTCCTCTATAGTATCAGATCTGACCGAATGGTTACTTGTTGGCATAGACCAATTCATACCATCCAAAAAGTTCCGACAAAAACCTAACAGCCAGCTAGTGTTCTCCCCTGAATGTGCTGCTGCCGTCGCACACAGAAATCACTTTTTCCATAGCTACCAACGTAATAGATACACTGAGACTAAAGCTGCTTTCAGGAACGCCAGCAAGCACTGTAAAAGAGTAATAAAAAATGCAAGAAAGCTATATGCTCAATCTGTTAAATCCAAAGTAGCTGAGAAGCGGCTTGGTTCCCACCAGTTCTGGCAAATAGCAAATAGGATCCTGAACAGAAGCGTGCGTTCTGTCCCAACCATTATCAATGGTCCAGATGTCATCTCGTCAGCATCCGACAAGGCCAAACTATTGTCCAAGAATTTTGCAACTAATTCTACCCTATGCGACGAAGACCATCAACTCGCCGTATTTCCACCTACAACACACAACACGCTAGGTAACATACAAATATCTGTGCGTGATGTCGCCAAGCTAATCAAGAACCTTGATTCCAGTAAAGCAACCTGCCTTGAAGGTATTCCAATTATAGTATTAAAAAAGCTACAACCAGAACTTGCCCCCATACTTACAAAACTGTTTAAGCGTTGCCTTAAGGAGAAGTGCTTTCCAACACCCTGGAAAACCTCGTCAGTATGCCCTGTTTTTAAGAATTCAGGTGATAAGTCATCTCCCTCTCAATACAGATCAATAAGTCTCCTGTGTGTCATGAGTAAGTTGCTGGAATCCATATTAAATAGAAATGTAGTCAACCACTTCAGCAGAAATAACCTTCTTAGTGACACGTAATATGGCTTCCGTTCTGCTAGATCTACAGCAGACGTGCTAACAGTTATATCTCATAGGATTAGCGAATCTCTCGACAAAGGCTTTATTTCTAGGGCAATTGGTCTTGACATATCAAAGGCCTTCGATAAGGTATGGTATAAAGGCCTACTTCACAAGATTTCCAGCTACGGTATAACTGGAAATGTTTTCTATATCATTAAATCATTTCTCTCTGAAAGGCTCATAAGAGTAGTGGTTGATGGGCAGAAATCAGAGGCACACAGTATTAATGCTGGAGTCCCTCAGGGGTCCATCCTGAGCCCAACTTTCTTCTTTATCTACATCAATGATCTCCCAAAACACATATTAAAATCATTCGTTGACATCTATGCTGATGACACGACTATCTATGGCAACACATCAAAGGCCGTAAATGACAACGTTCTCTCTAATTCTCTCTCCTCAGATCTTGAGCGCGTGGTTCAGTGGGGAAGAGGTAGCTGGTTACCTTTAATGCATCTAAGACCAAGCTCCTATCATTACATCATAAACGCTCTGATCCCCATCTGGCATCGATTGAAATGAATGGCTCTCGTCTAGGGGAGGCCCCATGTTTTGTTAAACTTCTGGGTTTGACTTTTACTCCTGATCTGAAATTGAACGCATACATCAAGTACGTGGCCAAGATCGCTGGGAAAATGGTGGGATCCTTCTACCGCTCCAGAAGATATCTCACTAATGATGCAATTCTCTATCTGTATAAAAGCCAAGTACGTCCAAGGATGGAGTACTTCTGCCACATCTGGGCAGGAGTTGCTAAAAACAGCCTATCCTGCCTTGACAGAGTACAAAATAGACTTCGTGGCTTGGTGGAGGATGCCCTTTTCTCTACCTTGCAACCTCTCTCCCACAGAAAAGACGTTGCGAGCCTGTCTCTTTTTTATCGTTATTTCCATTGCAAGTGTTCGTCTGAGCTCCATTCTCTGGTCCCCCTCGCCAATCTTTATCGAAAAACACCCTAGCTGAAACCACTGTCAATAATTTTCCTCACTCTTTATCCGTGCCTGAATCAAAACGTAGATTCCATGAACAAAGCTTCTTTCTTAGAGCTGCACGGCTGTGGAACTCTCTGCCGCTTGCCTGTTACCCCACCGAATTCAACTTGGATGTCTTCAAGTCCAACACAAATTCCTGATGAACCGCTCCATTAAGTAATGACACCTTATCAAATCCCCAATACTAACTATTACTACGACACTATCCCAGTGATTACTGTACACAGAATAACCCTTATCCCCGAGTGACTCCTGGCCCTTGATAAGTGGTGACCCCCATGTAAAAAAAAGAGATCCCCAATATGAAACTCCCTACTACACAACATTTATATATAAATACGTCAGTCATCATAATCTTGGATTAATAGTTAACAAAAATAATGAATTACTTCATGATCTTTGAATTATTTAAATGAATTTTAAATCATTTTAATTTAAAAGTTCTTCCAACGTATGTGATATTAATTTTAACATTTTGTAGAAAGATTTAAAATAAATTATAATCTTGAATCTCATAATTTACCCTGATAATGTCTAGGCGAAATCTCTGGTACTGTTAAATCGAAAGACACTTGCTTAATAAAATCGATTAAATCGATTAATTAGTGTTCAAATCTATTCGTATGCGAGAAAGTTAACATTAATTAACACAGGGAACTAACAGGGATTTACAATCGACTTAAATTATACAAAGGGTAACATAATTAAGTTTTATCAACTAGCAGAATACGCGTCTGGGGATGGGTAAAATTATTTTCGTGAAATTATACCCGCATACAAAGAATAAAATTAAGATATAATGATAGTAAAACTTATGTCTAGAAATCCTTATTCTTACTTTAATTTCGAAGGCGTTACACAAAATCTGGCATTCTGGTCTTCTACATAAACTTCGAGTTTATGGTACTGGTGGTAAAGTTTTTGACGTTATAAGGTCTTTTCTTTCTGATCAAAACTTGCGATTAACACTGGATTGTGCCTCTTCATTCTCGTTTCTTATCAATGCTGTTGTTCCTCAGGGTTCTATTTGTGGATGAAATCTGTTTCTCTCCATATCAATGATCTTCCAGATAATATTGCTCATAAAATTAGTATCTATGTTAATAACACCGCTTTCTATTCTGGTGCTGCTTCTTGTTCTTTTCCTTCGGATTAATTAAAATATACGACTAATCTAAAAGGTGACTTGGGTTTACTTGTAGATTTAGATACGAAAGTGATGTTTCATTTAATCCTGTGAAAACCGAGTTTGTGTTTTTAAATCGTAGGTTTATCCCTTTCTTACTGAAAGTCTCATAGATCGCTCTGGTCTTGAGGAAAATTGACTCTGGAAGTTTTTGAGGTTCTTTTTCTTATCAAATGTTACTTAGAGTACTTATATGAGATCCATTGTTTTTCTGCTTCCCGGAAAGTAGGTTCTCTATGCTGTCCTAAACACTTTCGCACACTTGAGGCTGACTCAGTCTCTATAAATCTACTGTCAGATCATATATGGAATATTGGTATTGTATTTAGGATAGTGAATCTCTTCTTTATTTAAGGCTTATTTATAAGGTGCAGTAACTTATCTGCAATTTAATTGGCTTCAATCTATCTTCTTCTCTTCAATTTTATTTCCACGGACGTGATGTTGCTAGTTTCAGTTTTTTCTATAAATACCAATATGGTACGTGTTATCCAGAATTGTTTGATATGTTCTCTGCATCTTTTTTTTCCGGCTCGTTTGACGCGTTGGTCTAGTTGTCTTTATTAAGGCACAGTTTTGTCATCTCGTAATACAGCTTTCTATTCCAATAACTTATTTCCAAAAAAACTATTGGATTGTAGAACTGTATTTCTAATCACTGTTTCCCCTATTTTTAACCTTGGTTTATTAAGGTCAATCCCCTATTTTTAACCTTGGTTGATTAAGGTCAATCCCCTATTTTTAACCTTGGTTTATTAAGGTCAATCCCCTATTTTTAACCTTGGTTTATTAAGGTCAATAGACATCTCATGTTTTTGGGGTAATCATGTTTGGCTATTTATTAATAGATGTTTAATAAATATAAAAAATTCACAAAAATTAGAAATATCTGAATTTCCACGAAAGACTTCCCCCCTTTTACCAACTTTTATCGAATTTAACCAACATTACAATTCCTTATGCCTAGCGACTGTATTCAAAATTCATAATGATTAATTAGTTTAAAAGTGAAGCATATACATGTAAATATATAGACAAATAAAAATACGTTGGTTTATACACATTTTCTACAAAAAAGAAAGAAAGAATGTAAGAAATAGATATTGATTTTACTTTAAGTTTACTTTAAGAAGCTCAATAACACGCGCCTATCTAATTTTCTCCTATAGTTCTCATGTTCATCGATTGAGATTGGTGTTATCTGGATGGGTTGTTGCCTTTGGTAGATAGTATATGGATATTTTTAAACATCTCATATTAATTATTAAATAACAATCTATACTTATCAGTAACACAAATGGGCGGCGCCCGGCTTTGCCTGCTTGCAAAATGCGTTTTAATATATTTTAATTTGTACAGATTTCGTATATATTATTATAGAGTCATGATTTCAAAAGTAAAAAAAAAGTATATGCCTGTCATCAGCTAGAATCGAAACCAAAAGCAAAATTGTAGCATTCAAAACTGTACCAACGTGACAAGCTCATGAAGTGATTAAAAATTATAAATAAACTAAGATGAAAAGGGTATAACGATTTTTTTCAATTTTGACCCATTTTTGTTACCTCTTTAAAACTATTTTAACTGACTAGAGACCCATAAAAGAACGAGGCCCCTATCACTGCTATGCGATTTTTAGTTTCAGAGGAGATAGAGTTTGAAAAAATGGAGGCAGACAGACATGTTATATGTTAGATTTTACGGACTGTTTTTTTTTAACTTCGATAAGTAGTGACTCATTAATAAAATGAAACATTTGTGTAGCTGACTCGTTTATATGTAAATCCACAAATTATTGAAGTATTATCACATCGCCTTTTCCGTAGTTTATGTTTTTTATTGCATCTTTCCATATTGTTTTTACATATGAGTCACCACTTACCTAGACCTGAAGACGACTCGAGGATAAGGGCTAATGGTTTTACAGTAGTCAATGGGATAGTAGTAGAAATTTGGTAAATTGGATTACTTAAGCGGACGATTCATCAGGAATTTGTTTACGTTGGACTTGAAGACAACCAAGTTGTAGTCAGCTGGAAAGCAGGCAAACAGAAGAGAGTTCAACAAGCGTGCAGTTCTAAGAAAGAAGCTTTGTTTATGGAATCCACGTTTAGGTTTAGGCACAGATAAAGTGGGGGGATTATTGATAGTGGTTTCAATTAGACGAGTGCTTTTCGTGCAATTTTGACGAGGGGAGAATCATAGATTGAAAATCAGACAAGAGATTCTATTCGATACAGAATATTAAGATTTAATCGTTCAAATGAAAAATAATGCACAAACATCTTCAATCGTTTTTTGGAAATTCGTTCTTAGAAAACGCATCCTATATTTCTTTGTTTTAGATTAACCTCTAATCAAACATTACGCATAATTTTCGCTTTAGTTGGTAACACGTGTTAGGTTGACATTCATTAGTAAAAGAATATAAAACGTGAATTCTGGTACTTAATTTATTAATTCAAAGTAACATCCTTTGAAATTGTTATTAAGTCAAATGTGAAATAAAAATAACCTCAAATTTCAACGACAAAACATTTTAAATAATCAATAAGAAGAATGGTTTTCAGAAGCAATCCCCATTAAAGTTCCTTTCATTTGATCTAATTACTGGATATTTGATCATAATTTCCATGTTTAATGTTGAAATGGTTGCAAATCTTTGACGTTTGATACTAACAGTAATGAAGACTGGTTTGATATGGAAATATCAAAGACAAGGATAAAAGTGATTAACAGGCAATTCCAAACAATGTATTGATAAGAAACGATAAAGTGGATAACAACAAATTCCATCATGCGAAAAATTGGCTCGGCGAGGCTTAGAACAACAAAGAGAAACAAAGAATTTCTCCAACGAAAGATAAACTTCTCCTCTTATAGATAAAGACTCACATCCTGCTATTCTCATTAATTTACAGTGATTTACACGGTGTGTAATTTGAATTAGTTTGATTGTGATTGTTTTATTTTTACAGGCCATCAACCCTGTTCGAGTTATTTAATACCCAGTGCAATCACTATTATAAAATGCGTTATAAGTAAAGTACATAGACATTTATATTTGCCTTGGTTATTTGGCATTATAGTATAAAAGTACTTGTCGAGTTCATTGTTAGATGTAACGAGATTCTAATGTCCATTGTAGGTGCAATTATATGGAATGCAAATATAGTAAAAGGGGGTACTTTTGCAAGAATTCGGATACTTTTAATTCTTGTGAAATTTTAACAATAGCTGTTAGACATCGATTAATAAATATTCCTTAATTTCTGTCTGTTTTGTAGTATTTTAAAGGGTTTTAGGGAGAATAATATAGACACGGCCATTAAAATAATTCATATGTGCATTTAATTTGATCCATTGAATAACAAAAAAGATAAGCATTAGACTAAGAAACATTTTATGGAAGTGTCGCAGTCTTCTCGCATCCAGCGTATGGTATTCTCCCCCAAAAATCACCCATCTGGTATTGGTCAAGCTGGACGTCGTTTATTTTTTAATGATCTAACGGGAAACAGTCTCACAGCGTGGAGGAAGACATATAAAGGAAACTGCCTTTTTAATACATTTGTATAAATTATCAGTACACACACACGTGAGCGCATATATATATATATATATATATATATATATATATGTATATATATATATATATATATATATATATATATATATATATATATAAGAGGCATTCACAATATAATGTGTCTTATTTTTATTCCGCCCGAATGGATCAGAAGGCATTGGCAGTTGCATTGTTAGGATAACTGAACTCATGCATTCATGATCTGAAATTTTCATCTCTGTGTTTCAGATATTTACAGTATGAAACTCTAACAAAGCAACCCTTATAATGAACGTGCACCAGAAGCAGAGACGCGACATTGAATTCCTCTTAAAGGAAAAAAAAAATAACAACCGACTAACATTCACCAGCGTCTGATGAACATTTACGACGCCGATGCTTGATGTCAGCACAATTAGGGGTTGGTTTCGTCGATTTCAGAGTGGCGACAGAGATGTGAGTGACAAATCGCGCTGCGAACGCCGACACACAACCACCATCCTATCGCTGGAAAAAGTACATTCAGAATAGTGGTGACTATGTAGAAAAAAATCTGGAACACAAAAGACCGCTCATTATAATGGTACTATTTTTGTTTTTGTAGCTCTCCAAATTTTAAAATAAAAAAGGACGCATTACTTTTAGAACGTGTATAATATAGTGTAATAACTTATTACTAGCAGGGACACTCGTCGTAGCCCGGTCGTAAAATACGCTGAAATATGATATTTTAATTCATGCAGAGTTCGTATATATTATTATAGAGTCAATTTCTATCGATTATTATACATTATAAAGTTGTGAATTCAAAAATTAAATAATAGATCTATGACTTGGGTGCATCAGCGTGAATCGAAGCTGAAAAACTAATGAAGAATATATATATATATATATATATATATATACACGCATACATACGTATATCTGTATACATAAATTCGCATTCCTTCTGTTTGTTTGTTTGTTCACAATTTGATTAATATATACAAAAGAACCATTACTTTATTATTGCATTTATTTCTATATATAGTATTGTTCTTGCAAAATCTAAAAATTGAATATTACATTAAGGAAACTCAATTTGACTAAATAGCTGTATGTTAGTTAGTATTTCTAGCGAGAGAATTAAAGTGTTCTATTTAAGATTGTTATTTACTAAACTTTAAATCACAATTGATAATATATTTAATGTAATTTATTTGGAATTATTATTTCCGACATCGATTATTTATGAACGTAGAGTTATCTCCCCTGTAATTTTCGAAACAAAAACAAAAACTCTTCACCAAATAATTTAGTAAGTTTCTAGTGTGAAAAAAATAATTCGGTGTAGACAAAAATGTTTTGCCTGTTTTTTTCTTTTTTAAATATTCAAATTAACGAGCAAAAAAAAAAAAACACACACACTTATAAATAAACTGAAAGGATTTCATTTTTGTGTTTTCAGCCAATGAAAGGAATTCCATTTTTTTCTTAAACTTCACTTAAAAGTCACGTACGCGTTAATGTTCAAAAATATTATTTTTTATTCACCTATGAATTGATTAGTCGTTGTGGTATACCGGGTTAACATGATCTTTTCCCGCGTTTCAGTTTCCAGCCTGCCTACGCGGCAAATTGTTTTTTTTTTTTTTGACGCTCGCTCAAACGCTCGCTGCTATTTTTATGTAAACAAAAGTTGTTTTAATTCATTTATTTATTTATTGGGGGCCCCAGCGCATGGACAACAAAATGTGCCCAGAACTGGAGAATAGCTTCTCCTCGGTGTATCCCTTCTGCCGAAATATCCGGCGAAGAGGGTATCATGTACTTCTTTTTTGAGCGATTACATTTACGTGCTTTTATCCGTTCTTTTAATTTGGAAATTGCTGTGGCTTATTGATATTGCCCACGATGAAAATGATTAGTATCCTTAGTATAGCAGGTGCATTCCAAACGGAACTTCATATGGACCCGGGCAACACTTGGTATCCATCCTAGTATATATATATATATATATATATATATATATATATATATATATAGGTCTGCCAATGAATCGGGGAGATTTAAAAAAATTGATTAGTTATTGAAAAATAGATTTTGACCACTTAATTATGCATAAATTGAATCTACATTCTTTACCATATTTTAAATGAAGAAGCAGTGGGTGTAGCATTGTGGCAGGGAGAGTAAAGCTTACCTTCAGACGGCTTGAATTGAACAACTTTTGAATAAATGATGAACCGCGTTTTCATCCGAGCGGTTATGTACACAAACAAAACTCCAGCTATTGGGCAGAGGAAAAACCTTGTTTGCTTCATAAGAAGCCCTTCATGATCAAATAGTAATGGTATGATGCTTTCTCTGTAAGAAGCATTATCGGTCCATTTTTTATGAAAATGAGGTTGTAAATGCATTTACTGTAAATGCTCAGCGTTATGTTGAGAAGAAAAATAACTTTTTCACTCTTAAACTTGTTCGATTTGCAGTTGATGAGCAAACACTTTTCCAACAAGATGGAGCTACAAGTCACACGGCAAAAATTTCCATCGAAGCTCTTAATGCTTTTTTCTCACAACGGAAATATCCCTTGGTCTCCTCGTTCACCGATTTGAGTGACTATTTTTACGCAGTTATTTTAAAACGGAAGTGTTCGAAAGTTACCCACCTAGAATAGTTCCGGCTCTCATTTGAAATTTGAAAGGAGTAATTAAAAATAGTATGGCTTCTTCATTAAAAAATGGTAAAGAATGTAGATTCCATTTATGCATAATAAATTTGTTAAATTGTATTTTTTCAATAACTATTTTCTTTTAAATAAAATTCCCGATTCATTGGCGGTCCCTATATAACTTGAGTTCCTTCGGTTATAATCGAAACCAAAACCAAAACTTATGAAGAATTTTTGGTAAAATTATTTTTAATAAAAATGTAGATGACTTAAGTGCCATCGGCTATAATCGAAACCAAAACTAAAACTTATGAAGAATTCCTGGTAAAATTATTTAAAACAAAAATGGTCACATAGAAGAAAAAAGATGTAAGCGTGACACACAAAACAACACACACAGGCTATCGCATTTAACTTAAGATAATTATTTGCAATAAATTCTTCTTATTGAGTAAGTAATGAACAATTTAATATAATCTGCTTTTTTGTCTATTTTTGATGGTTGGTTGTAACATTTATTTTCTGGAGATCTTCTAACAAAAGCAATTTTCAAACTATGAATCAAAATCTACACATATACACATGTTGTTACTTCTGGATCATTATTATTATTATACTTTACTGATATTCAGTTCAGATGGCGGACCATTCTACGTTATTTGCCTTATCAATATTCATAAAGAATGGTTTTGTATAAATAATTCATTGTGTAGCAAAATAAATCACGGACGCTTGTATATCGAGGAGGAGAGACACGAAGTTCATCTCAGTATGACAGAAAAGCACGCAGCCACCTGTAATATACTGAATCTTGCAATTATAGGAAATAAATAGTGTTTAACGGAAAATTGTAACGAATCGTTAGACAAAAAATGATGACCGTGGGAGCATTGTTATATAATTAAAAAACGTTCTCTACACACCAGTACTCAATAAAAAGGCTTCACTAGTCTCTATTTACTTTATCACTATATCATTGAATAGTGCTAAACCGAGATTCAGTCCTCTTGTATAACTTTCTGATCAAGAACTCATCTATTTACCACTAGTCTAATTTGTGGATGACGTTACTACTTGCATGTTCCTAAACATTTTTAAAATAAGGATTGGTAATTCGTATTATTTGGATTTTTCGGACTATTGTTCTCATCTTGAGGGTTATTCACACACACTTTTGGTCAATGTAACCGTCTTTAATCAATTGTACCTTGCTAAACTAGAGCAACATTCCATCGAACTCGAGAATCAGTACTGTACTTTGGGGTAATTGCGCCAAATCCGGGGATAATTGCGCCAACAAAAAAAAAATGCTCTTTATATGCGTGGTTGTAAAAAGAGCACTTTTAGCTAGTTAGTGCAATTACCCCGAACTTGGCGCAGTTATCCCAAAATACGGTACTCGAATTCGAACGTAAGAAAATTGTGACAGCAGAATTTCGAACGGAATCTTTTATTTTATACACGAAAGAAGCATGTTCTCGTCCTATCAGCTATGGATTTGTAAGAGCTCTAAGTAATATTCAGTGCGAGTGACACTAAAAAATATAATTGGGAATTACTTAGGACTTAGGGAATAATATTACCGACTGTTGACAACATCCACATTTAAGAATACGTGAGTATGTCATATAAGTTAGAATTTAAAATGGTTAAATCTTTCCAAATGAAGAAATTGGAAAGAAATCATGTCCATTAAACAATAAGATCTATTGTCAACAAATATAAGCGTCCGCTAACTTTCTTTGAATAACCAGTACTAAATGAAGGTCTAGACTTGGTTGCAACCATCAAACGGATTACAAAGTTTGACAAAAAAATTTCCGAGTCCTCCAATATGCATCCTAACAAGTTTGGAGGTTATATCGACCGAAACATTGTGCGAATAACACTGAAGATGAGAACAGTAGTTTGAGTAATCTAAAGAATAAGTTGCTAATAAATTGCTTCTCTGAGGACTACAACATGGTCGTCTTTAAATGGCAGGTTGATAAATATTTCTCATAAATCATCCTCATAAGTCATCAAATTTTATTCACTTTAAGTTATTTTCAATCCTTTTATTATATTCATCATCATTACCTGTCAATCCATCCATTTCATTAACCATTAGCAATCAAGTAAATTTTCGACTTGATAAGTGGCGATTCATTAGTTCAATACTGTTTTATCTGTATTAGTTAATTTAACGTAACCTTTACTGGTTAGTTAGCATTATGTTGCTTATAAGCTTTATATAGAAACCATCGAAATGGGAAAACAGTTAGTAAATAAACAGCAAATTAAAAAGAAAGAGAAACACAAATTATGTTTCAAACACAATGAACAGACTAGATAATAGATTCTACATTTTTTTGGTGTTTTCATAAAACCCAGCAAAAAGCAAAAGTCGACAGAAAAGGAAAACCGACCTGCTTATTTCATTCTCAAAGGCTGTCTACAGATTAACAAAACCTCGTTTTCATTTCCTTCATTATTTCTAACACCCACTAAATCGCGTTTATCTACGCACGTTCCTTTTTGTGTTCAATTCCTTCATTTACAAGCAAAATCCCACATATAAACGATATAATGTAAAGCAAAGTCAGAATCTCTCTTATGTTTTGGACTGATATAGATCTTGAAACAAAAGCTGCCTATAAAAATGAGTTTAATATGCAATTTCGTATAATTATTTTCCTTGGAATTCAACGACTTATATATTTTTCGAGCAACTTCTGTATCTTTGATTACTAATTTCAGTGCGGAAGTAGGAGTACTTAATCATTTACGCAGTTATAAGTACTCAACCCTCGACTCATAAAATATACGTAAATATCTAATTAGAATCACTTTTACGAATTGCACACTATATCCGCTCATTTCATATAAATCACAACACCTATTAATAGTTAATCAATAATAAAAATGATCTTTCAACATAAGTTTTCAAATTAAACATAATACATAAACATAAATATATTCTTTGTAATGGATTTCGTAGAATGTACATAATAAGATATATAGCTTTAGATCAAAACTTAAGATATTACGTCATATTTTTTACTTTTGTTGGTAAGGCATGTTTAGGATTATTGTATCGCGTAAACCAGTTTTCATCAGTCATTTTCCATAGAAACGCAGTCTATCGTAGTCGCACAAACACAACTCAGTTTCCAGGGAAATATGGAAGCCATTTAGACGTTTATTTATTTATTTTTTTAAATACTACTTAACAAAATACATTTAATCATACAATCTAGTAAATTGCTTTCGGTGTTTATATACAAATGGCTAAATAAAAAAGCTAAAGAAAAATATCAACCTTATACTTACATTCATGAAAGGTCGTCTGTGTTACCTGTTTAATGATGCAATTCCAATATTCATTTTTCTCTACTTTTCATTTCTATTCTTGTATTATTTAAATATTTTCGCCAGTAGATTCAAGTTTGATCCTACCAATTATTCAAATCACGAGCTGGATTTTGTACTGAATATTCGCTTACTTACTTTGTAATTTAATGTTGATGTTAAACATAATATTTATAACTTTTATTTCAGTTTCAAGTACTCTTATTCCAATCAATGACTTTCTTCCAGTGTTTGTTTATAAACACTATGAACTAAATTTCCTCTCAAAATCATCGCTTTTATGTAAGTGCGCTGTTATAATGGTTTCACATTTGTATCTATGAAATAATACGAATGTTTAAGTGTTAATTTTTATTTAGAAGATTAAGGATTAGTGTAGAGTACACTTAATACTTATAGATAGTAAAACAGACAGACAGACAGACAGACACACACACACATATATATATAAATATATAAAAGTGAACCTGTCTGTGTTTGTGTCTGTGCGTGTGTGTCTGTATATATTTTCCTACGCAATAACTCTGTCAGTTTTAAGTCTACAGACTCGAAATTTGATATACTGAGATTTGGGAAAATCTTTATATTCCGTTTCGGCCTGGAATTTGGCTGTTAAAGGGTCAAAGTTCAACGATTTGACCTTTGAGAACTCTACCAAACTCCTCCGCCAATTTTGGGTATAAACAATTAAATTTTTAGATATAGGTTCCTTGGACATGGATCTTAATTAATAACTTGATTTGAGCCCAAAGCAATAAATGTTAAAGGGTCATAATAGAGGTCGATTTGACCGTATTTTTTTTTTGCTCAACATACACCTCCAAACACCCAGGCAACGCCGGGCTGAAATGCTAGTGTGTGTATATATATATATATATATATATATATATATATATATATATATATATACACACACCAGTTTTTTCGCCCATTAAAATGGGAAAAGTTATAGCCTATTGATTCAGAATGGATGCTTTACGCCAAATCGATTGTTAAACATGGTAAAATTTGTACTCATTTTTGCATTAAATATTAATACCTACTGATCCCTATTAATCTTTCACTGTGCATACAACGGATCTTATAATACTTAATCACCTGTACCTTATCTTAACTAAGGCCAATACAAAATATTAGATATAGCCAGTTGTTTCCGTGAAAAACTGCAACGGACAAATAGACTAAGAGCTGGAGAACACGCGTATACTTTTTTCTAAGGAGTTACGACTCATAAAGACTCAAACTCGAGAACAAGGGTGAACAGAGTTTCAAGTGGATGGTGGAATAACACTGTGATTATTGATAATGACTGTGCTAATTGGCCAAAATTTCGTTATCAAGGAGGATGGCTCAACAACAATTTATTAACATTGGACTTGAAAACGACTATCTTTTAGTCAGCTGAGAAGTAGCTACACGGTATTTTGGTCGACTGAACAGCAGCTCTTGGAAATAAAATGTGTTCAAGGAAGTTTCGTTTATTCTTAGGTAAAGAAGGAGAGGGAAAGGGAAACTGTTGGGAGTTGTAGCTATACGAGTTTTTGTTGTGAATGTTTATGTACAGAAATCACTTCAGACAAGACATGAAGCCACTTGGTGTCAGACGCTAAAATACCACTTCAATGTAAAAACTAGCCAACAGGAAGTGTTTAATAGATTGAATCTAAGCTAGAAAACTGAAATCCGTTCCCCTCTGTCAGGAACTCCGCGCAATGAATCTGAGGACTAAAGGACAAAACAAGGGAAGAGGGGGTTACGATGCTACTGAAAGTTCCTGTTGAGTGGCTTTAGGGCCTTGATAAGCAGTGATTCCCAATTATTAAAAACAAACAAAGACGAACTCGGAAGCGATAAAGTCTAGCAAAACTGTCTAGCAAAAATTTAAGCCATTCACGGTGTCAATTCATTCACCAACTAGCTTGACATACAGCCAGTCTCGCACAAGCGCAGGTTAATAGGATGATGCCACATCTTGCTGAATGTACAGACTTTGCACTATCTTAGTCTAATAATAACGGCGAAAAAAACAAACAAAAACAAAAACACTATTGTTGTAGCATAACCAGATACAGATATACAGTTACTTATGGCGGAATGTGTATATTGCATTTTTCCTTAAATTCTTCTCACAATCCAGCAAACTGCGACTGTCAGTATAAAATTCCATCGCTTTTCACAAATATTTGTTTTAGCCATGGATCTAACATAGATTGCATCTCGAGACGTCCGTACGATGAAAACTATTTTTAACTTTCAATAACGTTATTCGTTCAAAATCAATACTTCCTTTTAAAAGAAGTGGGAGGCCAATATCAAAGATATCGAAAAGCACGATGGAATTTTATAACAAACTAGCAGGGATACCGGTGTTGCCATATTTAAAAAGAAAATGAAGTTGGGTTTGACTATACTTCCTAAATGATTTTTGTTTATATTTACTGTGCTAGATTTCATATCAGTTTTAAAAAAAAATCCACCGATGTCGGCCAACTGCTAAATCTTCGGGTATATGTGCGAAAAAAAGTTTTAAGCATTTACGATTAAAAAAATATTTATGATTTATATAAGTAATATTAATGCATTTAATTGTAATCTGATCTTTAAATAAACCCTCAGCTAAATCAACCACCGATAAAAAAATTCGAAATAAGAAAAATTATTATTATTATTATTATTATTATTATTATTATTATTATTATTATTATTATTATTATTATTTCATTTATTTGCGGACTGTTATCCTCATCTTCATAGTTGTTGGTGTTTCAATAGGTTTCAGCCAGTAATTATTGAGGATACATTTAAGAGACACAGCATTCTTATCCCGTCGCGGTTAACGACCTGATGAAGGCCAGAGGAATTGTTGCCCGAAAAGGAGGATAACAGTCCGCAAATAAATAAAATAAAATGATTTTTGGTTTAATTTAATCAACCCCCGATAAAAAAATTTCGTCTAATTATTTGTTTTTAGCCAAGCAAATAACACAAAATACGAAACAAAAATATTAAAAATAGTTTAACCCTGTTTAGATGCAAAAGATTCCCGGAATAAACATTTTTAAAAATATGTTAAAAAAAATAACAAAAAAAAAAAAAACAAAAAAAAAACGAAACGCCTGCCATAAGGTTGGTGCGAACTCGGACACAAAACTAATTATTCTGACACAACCATTTAGCAAAGCGTTGATGCTGCAAATTTCTGTACTTAACGTATCACAGAGGTAGAGCAATTCACGCATGTGCAGATCTGGAAATTGTTTAGAAAGATACGATTTTACGTGACCAGCATAGAGAGTCTGCGATCATTAGGTTAGAAAAAAAGATAAATATTTTGTTCTAATGTTCACATATTATATATATATATATATATATATATATATATATATATATATATATATATTTCATAAGTTTTAGCAAGGCACACGAAAACACATACATACATTCATGCGAACATACATCTCTTCTTCATATAATAGATTAGCGAAGGGCGGATGAGCCCCGCGTAGCCCGGTCTTAAAAAAATTGTGACAGCGGGGTAGGGGGGAATTGTTACAACGGTGCGGATGGGGGTGGGCGTTGCTCAGTCGTTAAATATGTGACAGTGACTGGGGGACGTTGACTTGTCGTAAAATCGGTTTACATATGATAAATTATGACAACGGGGTAGGTGGATGTGACAATGTGGTGCGTAAAAAATCGGGTTCCATCAGCCTGGAGAGAAAACAAAAGAAACATTTTGTGAGCAAAAATACGAAAAAATGGCGCGTGCTCAGCGCGAACTCTTATAACCGTTTTACCAAAGTGGCCACGACCACGCAGATGCTACGAAATCGCAAGAAGGTTAATACACAATTATGTTATAAACGTCGTTGTATTAAAAAGTCGTCGAAACATTTCATTCTGCAATTCGTCAAGTACTGTTTTGTTGTTAATGTTTTTTTGCGTTGGTTTTAGCGTTCGAATTAGTCCACTGCATTAAAGGAGTTTTAAATTTAAAAATTAAAATGATTTTTCTTGTTTGTTTTAATTAAAAACTCATAATTAGATTGAAATGTTTGATTCATTTAAATAAAAATTTAATCTTCAATCAATTTAAACTGCCGATAAAAACATCGAAATAAGGATTTTCTTTTGTTTTTATATAATTTTATATAATTTTATATAATTAGCTGCCGAAATCACAAAACAACATTATTTAAATGCCAAAAAAAAAAAAAAAAAAAACGACCACCGGTAGACGTGCGCGAATCTGCAAAAAAATGATTATAAGCCAGTTTTCTTATCCACTGGGCAACAGCGTTTATTACGAAATCACGTTTAAAATTCTTGCATTTAAATGAATAAGGAGAACAATGACTGGCGCATGCACAGTTATCAAATCTTTAAGAAAGATACTATTTTAGGCGACCCCTGCTTAATATAAACCCCAATTTTTATATGAAATAATTGACCATTTTTTTTCCAAATTTTAACATATTATTTGTCCTAGAGATCACTCTTTCTAACGATTCCAAGTTGGTGCGTGTAGAATGCTATGACAAAAGTTTTTAGCAGACAAACAAACACAGACACAAACACGGGCAGGTCCTCTTTATATAATAGACTAGCACGGATACTCGGGGTTGATCGGGTCCACATGAGGTTCCGTTTGGATACATCGGCTATACTAATGATAATGAGCATTTTTTCATTATTATATGTCAACTCCATCGTGGCTAACTTCGATACCTCCCACAACAATTTTAAAAATAATTGATATGAGTAATCCTGCTTAAAACGGATAGAAACAAGTAAATATAAACGCCCCCAAAACGAAGAAGTATGTGGTAACCTCTCCACCAAAGAGAAAAATTTCCGAGTTCAATATTAGTCGCCTGATAAATGCCAGAGATTACATCGGCCGAATTATTGTGAAAATAACGCTTAAAATGAAAATAGTAGTCAAACTAATCCGAATAATCGAAAGGTCAATAAGCCATTTAATTATTAAAAAGTACACTAATTGTACACAACGCGTTACCGGATGTGCATAGCGTTTGTGAATACATATATCTTTACTAGGGCCGTTCCATAAGTTAAGACTTCTATTTTTAACTAAAATATTTGAAGGGTTACGAAGATGGGAATGGCACTATTTAAACGAGCGACATTTTGTGCTTCAGAATTACCACCATTCTCAATAAACATTTGCCGAAAATTCAATGACGCACTCAGCTTCTGACGCACGTTCATGACTGGGGTTGCTTTCTTTAAGTCTTACACCCTCAACAGAGAAATAAGACTTTATAAGGTTATGAATTCATAAGTTCAGTCATCGTAACAATGCAATAGCATATATATGTTTTTAGGCGTGTGCGTATTTGAATGTAGAATTTCGGATCCCTTCTGCTATTGAATTTCGGATCCCTTCGTTCAGGATTGAACTCAGTCCTAGTGACATATGGCCGAGTGGTCCTAGACGTTGTATCAAAGTTTACAGTTACCCAAAGGTGCTGAGTTCAATCCTGAACGAAGGCAATGAAAAAGTAACATTCAAAACAGAGAATCAGCAACTATGTCCCAGAGCCTAGCTGGAGTCCGAACACGGTCCCTTCGTAATAATAATAAAGGGTTGGGTTCAAGACTCCTAACAAACGGTTCCCCAGTTCGATACAAAACATCTGATGAAGGCCGGAGGGCAAAACGGCCGAAACGTTGTGACGATAACAACCAAGATGAGGAAGTCAGTCCGACAATCTCAATCAATGAAAACACCTCATCTCAAAAATACAGACAATTACTATATACGTATATATACAATATTTATTTAGAAAAAGCATATATGGCTACATATCTAGATAAGCATGGTTTATTTAGGCTAAAAAACGAACAAACAAAACCAAACAACAAGAAGCGTGCACACACATAATATATGTATATATACAATTTTATTTCTGTATGGAACTCACACCCTTGACGTTATTCTCGCGTTGCCTACACACAGTTCCAACATTTCAAAATACAACCGCTGAGATACAACTCGCAGCTCTTTACAAACAGAATTTTCTTTCTCCAACTTTCCAACATGTCAAGGAAAAAGAAAAAAAAATGAAAGAAAACAACATACTGAGGATGGAGTTTAAGTCCGAAATATATTTATGTTATAAATTTCAAATAAGTAAAATATTTGTTTATTTCCTAATATTACGTTGTGATTTGGCTTTCAAGCGCACTTGATGCGTATTTCATTTCATTCAATTTTATTTATAAAAAAAAAGATATCACGGTTACATATCTAAAATGTTTCAATTCTAGCTTTGATAAGCATTGTTTCCACACGCAAAATAACAAGCATGCGTTTTCAATATTTTCAATGTGAATAATGAAATCGTTATTTCTAATTAATAACTGTTACAAGCCTTAATACAAAATACCTCTTGAAAATATTTATTTAAAAGTTTAATACAACTTAATTTCGACGATGAGCGTCCTCATCAGGCATAGAAACACTGTACTTTTTTGTGGCATAGTGTCACTAAAATCTCAAAGTTTATACGTGGTCTCAAACGGTATTTTTTTCAAATGTTCCAATAAGCTGAATCGCGCGTTATTTTTATGTAAGCTTTATATGACGTTCTTTTTATGTAAGCTTTATATGCCATTTTTATGTGAGCTTTATATGAATTTGAATTAAAATTTGTAATTAAAAGAAACCAACACAACGCAAGTTTTTTAAAAAAAATAAACATTACATCAAAAATATATGCGCAGTTCTCCCAATTGGAACATTCGGAAAAAAATATAATTTTAAGCGGCACGGACTTTGATTTTCTAGTGACAAAATGTCAGCAGGACATGAAATTAAAATGAAAAAGAATAGCATTTACATTTAGGAGAATGTATATCGCCGAAACTAAGTTGATTTTAAATTTTTAAATAGATTAATACTTATTAAAAAACAAACATCGGCACACAGTAGAATACATCGATATGCTACATGGGTAATCGGTCTGCTTACACACAAACATAAATATATATCCATATATATATATATATATATATATATATGTGTTTCCTTTGTCTGATAAACATAAACATATCCACATATATGTTCCATTTGTGTAATGTAAGATACAAATATGTTGCCTTTGACTAATGTGAGATAAAAATATATTGTCTTTGACTAAAGGGAGATGTAATATATTGACTTAGTCTTAAGTCAGATCCACCGCGTTAAAATATTGAAATAAAAAGTATTGACTTAACATATGATGTTAGTAACGTTTCTATATCTGGTCAATAATAAGAAGGAACCGTATCTACAGAATGAAACATTAAAATAATATTTATGAAATATTATTGTAATTTACATATTCGATTGCTTCACATTATTCGTCATGAGATAACGTTAATTCGTAATACGATTAGAACATGGGCGAAAAGCGTCCAAGTGTGGGTATTATGTAAAAGAAATAGTTTTATAAAGTCGCCTATAAGCAATGTATGACTTAAATCAGTGTCAGCCATCCTGATCAATAAAATGCTTACAAAAATGGCGCTATAATAATGATATTAATAATAATAATAATAATAATAATAATAATAATGAAATCTGAAACCATATAATTGTAAGTTAACCCCCCCTGCGTTTCTACTTTCCACCCCATTTTTGTGCATGTTCACTTAAACTAGCACTACATCAAATAAATCCAAATGGTCAAGTAGGATAGAAAAACCGAAGAGAGAAAGCACTAGCCAAACTTCCACTAGATGAGTGCAAAGAGGACTGGAACCTTTGGGAGGCTTATTTCCACCCAAATTCCAGTGAAGACCAATAGTCGCTGCCCAAAAAAAATCAATGGTAAGTGGCTGTTGCGATAAGGCAGTTATCTGCAAAGGTTATCGAAAGTGGTAGAAAGTACTTGAAATTTGAGGAGACTTGTTGTCACTAATTCTCCAGATAACACCACAAGTTGTTCTACTTATAGTGAGGAAAATAATAATAATAATAATAATAATAATAATAATAATAATAATAATATCAACAACAACAACAACAATAATAATAATAATAATAATAATGATAATAACAATAATAACAATAATAATAATAATCTGTTGACAAAGAGACGAAACGATAAACCGTATAGTAAGGGAATGTAGCAAACTAGCCCAAAACGGATTCAAGAACAGGCACGACAAAATGGAAAGGGCAGTACACTGGGAATTATGCAAACAACTGCATCTCAAACAAACAGAAAAATGGTACAAACATAAACCGGCAACAGTACTTGAAAACAGGAATCAGAAAGTCCTATGGAATATAGACATACAAACGGATAAACCCACCCAAGCAAGAAGACCAAATGTCGTAATAATTAACAAGAAAGAAAAGTCCTGCGAAATCGTAGACTTTACTGTTCTAGCTGACCATAGGATAAATATCAAAGAAAAGGAGAAACGGTGCAAATACACAGAGCTAGTCAGAGAGCTGAAAGGGATATGGGTGATGAAAAAAATCAAGATAGTAACGATAATAGTAGGAGCACTAGGAACAATTCCGAAAAACTTAGAAAAAAAGAATAGGAGAACTTGGAATTCGAGGAATGGCTGGAAAAATACAACGAATAACAATAATGAAAACAGCTGAAATGTTAAGAAAAACCATTGAATGCGGAAACTAATACACATGAGTCACATGCACAGGCCAGACGAGCTGCTGGGGAGACAAAACATGAAAAGCGTTACATGGAACCAAGAACATGGAAGCTGCATATAAGTTCGCTATCCGATACCCCGTTGCCCCATCACCCCCCCCAATAGTGACACCAAATAGTCTACATGGATCAAACGGGAGCGAGAAATAGAGGAGAAAACACTGATCAGACCTCCGCTGGACAAGTGCGAAGAGAGCTGGGACCTTGAGGAGGCATATTGCCATTCAAAACCAAGTGGAGACCGATAGCCGCTGCCAGCAAGAAATCAATGGTAAGCAACTGTTGCGATATCGCAAATTCATTTGCAAATATTATCGAAAGAGGTGGAGAGTACGAGAAATCTGCTTCCAGGATACACCACAGGTTGTCTTCAAGGAGGGATCTTTGTTGACCTGTGTGAAAGCTCTTCGTGAGGCAATAATAATAATAATAATAATAATAATAATAATAATAGCAACAACAACAACAACAACAAAAACAATAATAGCAACAACAACAGCAATAACAATAATAATAATAATAATAGTAATAATAATAATAATACCAACAACAACAACAACAACAACAACAATAATAATAATAATAATAGCAACAACAACAATAATAATAATAATAATAATAATAGCAACAATAACAATAATAATAATAATAATAATAGCAACAACAACAGCAATAATAATAATAATAATAATAATAATAATAGCAACAACAACAACAACAATAATAATAATAGCAACAATAACAACAATAATAATAATAATAATAGCAACAACAACAACAACAACAATAATAATAATAATAATAATAATAATAATAATAATAATAATAATAATAATAATAATAATAATGTCCCTGTCTTTCTACAAACCAATCAACTATCCACCCGATATGGCACGAAATAACAGAACTGATATCGACAAATACAATTCGTTTTCATTGATTTAAGTTAAGAAGATGATTTCTACCGAATTACTGACGCCCACCACCTCGAACTCCTTCTTTTAGGCAATCATCTGATCTGAGTGATATTGAACTGAAAATACCGGTAGCGGGGTTTTCGTATTTCTCTTTACACCTATACAGAATGAAGCTATTTTGAATATCTGGGTTAGTGTAGCTAGCAGCGAGAGAGCGGCAGCGTAGATGCACATATCTCCACAAGCTGACGATTTTGCGTTCGATATTACTGTGAGATCCATAGTTCCACTGATACAAAGGATAATTCGCAAGCATATCGTGGTCCCTCGTGCGAGTACGCGATTCTAAAACAATCGATGAAACGAATGTCAATCACAAAACATATTCGATTCTCGGGGGTTTACCGATAAGCATAGAAGGCAGAAAGTTGAACGACCGAAATATTGTAAGAATAACGACAATCTGAATAAAAAACAACCCGAAACATAGAAATGATATATAATGCTTTCGTACTTAGGCAAACCTAATTCAAGTCCAACTTAATTTTCTTCGAACTGAGACAATTGATGATCTAACTAAACTACACATTTGTTTCTTTGACATGTTATCATTTTTTTGCGTTCGTTTATCGGTGAGGGGGCGAGGATGAAAGTGAAAGATTCTTGGAAAATGGCACGTAATGTGATTCTTTGTTTAATTCCAACACGGAAGTGCCAAGCTTGAAAAAAAAAAAAATGACCGCAGTCTTAGACAGTTGCCATCAACGAACCGGATATCATATCACATTTCGTTTTTCCTTTTACGTTTTTTTCACGACGTTTGAGTTTATATTTACAGTCAAGAGTCACGTTTATCATTGTATAGTCATTTATGGAATTATTTACGGTTGGGATTATGGCGGATGTGAAGATAAAATAATTAAGTTTGGCCAATGATTTAAATGTACGAAAAATTCTAAAACATATTTTATAGCTGTTGAACCAATGACAGTATAACAGACTAGACTAAAAGAATTATATCATTTTTTTAAGCGGAACAAAAATGTACAGATAAGATACACGGGATGAAATACACAGAGATAAACAACTGCGGATCTGGAGAGTTTGAATCATCCAATCTCCTACAGGAAAACTCTCTAGCATCTTCTTCACTTATATGGTATATGTCAATTTGTCTATGTGTTCCTTAACTATTTTTAGCTTATTCGCCATAAACAACCTCTACAAATTGTCATGAAGACATTAAAAGCCATTATATGGGTTATTATTCGATTTTAAACAGGTGCTCTATTATAGAAACCCGGACGACACATGTCCAAGCACAACATATAAAGATTATAGGAAACAAATTTAATTAATATAAATTTAAAAACAACGTACTGGAAAGATAGAAAGAATGACTAGAAACTTTAAATTATAGAGAAATAGCATGGGTGACCGGCGTTGCCCGGATATTTGGAGGTGCATGTTGAGCAACCCCCCCCAAAAAAAAAACTAGCAGTCAATTTTTTAACTTTGACCCCTAGTATGACCCCTTAACATTTATTGTTTTGGGTTCAAATCAAGTTATTAAGTTAGATCCATGTCCAAGGAACCTAATTTCAAGTGTGTAGACACAAAGTTGTCGGAGGAGTTTGATAGAGTTCTCAAAGGTCAAACCGTTAAACTTTGACCTCCTAATCGCCAAATTTCTGTCCAAAAACCGATCACATAGATTTTCCCAAATTTCAGTACCCTGTATATCAAATTTCGAGTCTGTAGACTAAAAATTGACAGAGTCATTGCGTATGGGAATGTACACACACAGACACACACACATACAGACACTTTCACCTTTATAGATATACTAGCATGGGTGTCTGGAGTTGCCCGGAGTTGCCCGGAGTTGCCCGGATATTTGGAGGTGTATGTTGAGCAAAAAAAAAAAAGGTGTCAATTTTTTAACTTTGACCCCTATTATGATCCCTTAATATTTACTGTTTTGGGCTCAAATCAAGTTATTAAGTTAGATCCATGTCCAAGGAACCTATATCTAAATTTTAAAGTGTTTAGATCCAAAGTTGTCGGAGAAGTTTGGTAGAGTTCACAAAGGTCAAATCGTTGAACTTTTACCCCTTAACAACAAAATTTCTGGCCGAAAACCGATCACATAGATTTTCCCAAATCTCAGTACTCTGTATATCAAATTTCGAGTCTGTAGACTTAAAATTGATAGAGTTATTGCGTAGGGAAATGTACACGGACACACACACAACACACACAGAGACACCTTCACTTTTATAGCTATATAGATATAGATAGATAGATTAAAAAAATATATATATGTATACATAAATATATATGGAAACAATTTTGTGTTTACTATAAACTTTTTACGCAAATATTATGCAAGTATAAATCAAGTAGAATATTGCATGAAAATAATTACACGTAATAGTTAACTACAGATGATCATCCCATAAGAAAACCGAAAAAACTAATAGGGAATTAATTAAAATGAATGTTTAAAAGAATATGCAAATTAGCTAGATCTTTTGTTTGTAAATGCAATCCCACAACCCATATATAAGAAAATTGTATTTTCTTTTTAAATAAATAGAAAAGAGGGGGTTTAATATGAATATCAATGCATACGAAAGAAAAACGAATTCCTAGGAATATAGATAGATAGATAGATATATAAAAAAGTGCTTAATAAAAAGATCGGCGGTATTCTATTTATGTGAATTAACCCCCCCCATATATTTATATATTAATTATGTAGACAAATTCTTGATTTTATAGCAAGCCACACCTAATAGTAGCATATTTTAATACTATAAATTGAAATATTTTCCGATAAAACACACAAAATCTCATAAAATGTAAAAATGTTTTTTTTTAAATCTAAAAATACAATCATTTTGGCATTATAAATACAAACGAGACAAATATATATACATGCGGTCGGGTTTCAATCCTGGCTTGCGGTAGTTACCTGTCTAGCCGCACTGATGAGCTGTGAAACAGCGAAACAGTACTGTATGTTGATGACTATAATGCTCCTTATCCTGAGTTGAGCATATTGAGAAGTGATACACGAATTACCATTAGCGTATAAAGCGATGTAAACAAACCGAGCTTAGGTATTTCGGATGATGTCAAAACATCGTTTATTCACGACTTGCACAGTGTAATAGTTAGGAGCCTTGACTGTCATACAGGCGATCGAGTTTCAATCCTGGCTTGAGGTAGTTGCCTGTCTAACCGCACTGATAAGCTGTGAAACAGCGAAACAGTACTGCATGTGGATGACTATATATATATATATATATATATATATATATATATATATATATATATACACATATATATATATATAAATATATATATATACATGTAAATTATCACCAAATTAATTTTCACATAAAAAAAACAAAAAAACCACAGAACTTCGAACATTGTTTACGATAAAAAACAAACTATTTTTTTGTATTTTATTACTTATTACCCGAATGTATGCAGTTTAACCAAGAGTACGCATGAATTGCAATTTGTATTCTCTAGTTAAAGAGTCATGATCGAGCTAAATTGCAGTATTAGATATGTGTCTTTTTAAAGAAATAGTTTTAAAATATTTTGTGTTATTAAATGTTGATTATGATAGTATGCTATTAGATATTATCTAGTGCTGTACACATTAGAAAGAAATGATTTGATTGTTGAGAAGGCATTTGCCAGATATTCCATAGCCAGCCATGCTTCAAAACCGATAAAATATTTTCGATGCGTCGGGAGCTAATGTCCTAGAAAGAATGCTGCTATCGACATATTGAGTGATCTATCCGCTATGGCCATCGGCACGTTACCAGCCCATCTTGCAGCTGAAATCCTATGCGATAATTGCGTTTCATCTCAGTGCTATTTTATTTCAATTTAAACGCTGTTTAGTTTATGTTGGTTGGTTGCCGCGCTACCGAATTTTTAGCAATATGTTGACTTTATTATTTCTCACATACTGGTTCTCACACCAGGGATTATCAGGGATTGCCATTGCAAAAATAACGTAGTCTAATTGACAATAAATTCCCTCTAGATTTCCAGTTCGTTTATTTCGGTCAATGTTAATATTCATTTTGCGTTCTCGTAACTGACAACTGACAATTACTATTGAATTCTCGCAAATAGCATTCTCTGAAATGTACATCGCAATAAGTCTACTTAGAATCATAGTATATTTGGTACTTTCCACATGGATGTCTGGATCAAACACTCTCTGCGCTCTTTCCGTACTCCCTGAACCGTCATGGTCATTCTTGTAGCAGCAACCGATCGTGAAACAATTAGAATATAAAATCCTTCACTTACATTGACAACTTATTTCAGTAGTTAAATAATATTTTCAATTAATGCTTAGAACAAAAAAAAAAACAAACAAAACAAAACAAAACAAAAACAATCATTGACTTATTAAAATTCACTGACTGAAACTCGGAATCAGGCGATTCCTTGAAAACATTCACGACTTGCAACAAGAAATCCGCACCTTGGCTTCTTAATTACTTTTAATAGCAGATAAGTGAGTGAACAACATGCAATGTGTTGGTTTGATGACAGCAACGAGACAGAAATCTTGACAATGCTTTTAACAAAGTCAACATCGTTGATGAAAACATTCCAGGTTCACAAGGACATGCAGATTACATTATTATCGCTTAAGAGTATTTTCAAGAAAAACAAATTTGATGATGACAACACATACAATTATATATATAATATTCTACTTGTTCCGTCCTTAGTTAGTCTGTACGTAGTTAATTACACCGTGAAAAGGCCAAATACAATTTTTAAGGGGTAAACGGCTTCAAAATAAGAAGGAGTATGACAGCGACATCTCTTTAGTGCAGCATTGTTTTGGAATATCATTATAATAATTTATGAGAAGATTTTAATAATGTGAGAAAGGAACACGTATTCATTTCGACGTGCAGTTATTCTTCACCGAATAAAAAAAAAGCTACATAAAGGGAACATTCGAAAGACACATGGCAAATAGAACATTGTATACCAAGAGGTGCTGGACTGATAGAGAAAATAAAAGACTGTCTCTTACAATGTGATCTTATTATTTATATTGTACTATGTAGCACAATATTGTTTTCTGAGTATTAATTAGTACGTATTCATTTATCCCAGAGTTAGAGTTTCCATCTCTTATTCTTTTTCTCTTTTGCTGTGATAAGTCCCACAAGACAGTGGTGTTTGATTTGGGGGTTGGTTCCCCTAGTGTTTGTCCAACCAAGGACACCGACAAGACAGTGAGGTAGGGATTGGTAGTGTGCCAGGGCATCCACACATCAGTGCGCCATAACGCACTACCTCTATGGTCCCCTACTACTCCGAGATCTCCTACAGGTTTAGCCTGGGGCAGCAAGACACCCAGTTACCGTGTGTGGTCAACGTGGAGGCACTGTAGGAGCCTTGATAAGGGAGTACTGGCAGGGAAGACTTATGCATAGCTGCTCCCTTTTCACTGTGAGGTTAGCCAAAGGTGTTAACTGGAAGCGAGAAGGCATGCAAGCATGAACTTAACACTAACTTATACCTAAGACACTAGACGCATCACATCCCCCTGCCGGATTAAGAATCCGAAAACATAATACCGAATACAGTTGTTTTTTTCACTGAAAAGTCCACTGTATTTAAGTTAAATGTATCTCGGTCTCTGTCTCTTTCTCCCCCCTCTCTCTGTCTTTCTGTCTGTCTGTCTGTCTGTCTGTCTGTCTCTCTCTCTCTCTATATATATATATACATACATATATATATATATATATATATATATATATATATATATATATATATATATATATAAACAATAACAAAATCTAAATTTATAAGCGATAAATATAAACAGTATAATTAATCTAGGGATTATGGCCTAACGGTTAAGGCACCGGACTGTGGTAAACATGGTCTGAGGTTCGATCCCTAGAAACAGTTGAACTACGCTGACGAGAGGTAATGACCTCGAAACACGCGTGTACGTAGATTACTGTTTTAAAAATAATAAATAAATAAAAATGTTATATACGTCCAAATTAAAAAGGGCGACTTTCTAAGTAAATAAAAAAAATGAGCTCCGAGGCGGAGCCAATATTAACCGTATGTATCGCTTGAAAAAAAAAAACAACAATAACAAAATCTCTCTCTCTCTCTCTATATATATATATATATATAAGAAATTGATTTTAAACTCTGTAAATTAAAATTTACAACAAATTTATTATTGAACAAGAAATACAAATTGAAAAATTCTCTTCGTCTATGTGGTTGAAAAGAATGGATCTTATCTCCAAAGGAAAGCAGTTAGCAAAATGATATACGCTATAAATTTTGCTGGTTAGCACATACATTGAAAGCTACAAATTATGAAAGAAGTCATATTTGTATTATAGTTGCTAATAATGCAGAAATATTTTTTAGTAGAAGGATATTTCAAAGTGCGTCCAGCCTTGATTAACAAAAACTTAACAAATGTGGTAAAATCCAACAAAAAATGTTGATTAGTTAGATGTATAGATGCGCATGAAATAGTCCACAGAAATTGTCAAATTCAATTATTTGAAATGTAAATTTCAATTTGAATTCCAAATGTGAAGATGCCATCCTAAAAATTGCAGTAGAAAATTTATCCACTAGAAATATAATATGTGAAAAAAAACTATTGTTGACTTCAAGACGAGGGATAAAAACACCGTACATTCCCATCGGCCAAAGAAAATAAAGTTAAATATGCATGCTAAAAGAAAAGCAAATGCTATTTTTTTTATGACGGGCCGGACGTTTTATTTTTAAGACAAATTGAAACTAGTCGCTAAAGTCAACGTAACATAGAGTTGGAATGGGGGAATAGAAGAAAGAAACTTAGTGTCTAGACTGATCGATAAAAAAAATAGGTGAGCGGAAAAATACGTTACATGTCGCAAAAACTTTTATGTTCGCGAAGCCTTGGCTCACATACTTATTAAATTATTGGACTATAAATAAATAAAAATAAGAAATAAAATAAACATAATAAAATTAAAAGAATGAATTCTAGAATCTTGCTATATTAATGGAATTTAATTGTAAATATGTTGTAGAAACACGACAAATAGCGTTTAATTATGATAAAATATATTTCAAATGAGGACTTGTTTTGTATTTAAAAGCTAAAGCGAACGGAAAATATCGTATTACAACCTAACAAATTTTAATAGGTTGATAAATGAGGAAAAATATATATTAAATAATCAAAATTTTATCGGTGGGGGGAGAAAAATTATGTGGAGATTCATACAAACCTTTTTACGTGTTATTAGGTAGATTAGAACCTAATTTTAGTTGAGAATAAGAAGGGTTTGTACATTACTAGCAGAGCTATCCGACGTTTCTCGGGGTCATGATAGTCGACCAAAAAATGTTTATTTCTAAATGAACCAATTGGATAATATGGTAAATATTATCCTATATTTTTAAGAAGGGCTTCCACCTATCTCTCATGATACTAAGGGAAAGTAATTATAGATCATATTTAGACGTCCCCATGCAGCTGTGCATCGAAATTGATAACGATCGGTCGATTAGTTTTGATGTGAATTTTATTCAAACAAATATAAAACATTTGATGTTGAAATTTTATGGTAAATTTATTTAAAGTCGCATTCAATTGTATGCCGACAGCTCGTGCCGAAATAATAATTGCATTATTTGGGAGACAGGCTTTGTTAGCTACTCTTTACTTACATATGTTATGGGGCTTTATGCAGGAGACGGACTGTGATATTTGTTTTATTAAATCGAGTACTTATGGCATGATTTGTTTATTAAAATGTTAGGTGAAAGTACAAATTTGTAAGAAAACTCCATTCCCTTCCCATGAGAAGCTACGTATGTTTGTTTGTGTGAGTGTGTGTGTGCGCGCATACGTTACAGATTACGCAAGGTGTAGGTAACAGTCGGGAATATTACGCATAATCTAAAAATAGACTAACAGCTAGCGTTGAAGGAGAAGAAGAAGAAAAGAAAAGAAAATAATGTTATCGGATTGTCAGATGTATGCTCAACCGAACACACGCACAAAAACACACGCATGCAAGAACTATAATAAAACCATTAGCGAAGGAAATACACGCTGAGAGATAGATAGATAGAGAAAGAAAGAAAGGAAGCGTGTGTGTGTGTGTGTGTGTGTGTGTGAGAGAGAGAGGGGGGAGAAATAGTTACCCGTTTACACACACTGTTGACCGCGTAGAATAATAGGGAACAGCAGTCCGTCAGCTACAAAGCCACTATTAAAGAGATTTGTACCGTACGTGCGTGCGCGCACACACACGACTGTAATGACCTATGCAATAAATGAACTTAACACCGGGCGAAATAATATGCCTATTAGTGACGCCATATTTTCATTTTAGTAATCGTTCCTTTATAAAGCGAAGTGGATTCCGGAATATGAGAATTATCATCGCTTAGCCAATCAGAATCGACAGACTTTGCGAAAGCTTATATTATTTATACTCTGCAATTGGAAAGATTATGTTAGATCTATGTATGTTTGAGCCAGTTACGGTCAGTGTAATCACAGAATCTGTAGAATTCTTCCCGGTGACAGCTGGTAGCAGTGATAAGACTAAACATTTTCAGAGAAAAATAGGGACTCCTTCCTCTAAAAATGTTGCTAATGTGATGATTTTGCTCGTACGTGTACATGTATTTTATTATCACGACTGAATGTGTTTAAAATGATATTCGACAGCTACATATGATAAGGGCTAGGTATATTAAATTTGTAGGTGGCACTTGATGTTGGAAACCTACGATTCTTTTTGTCCAGAGAGGAATTTCTGCGGCTACTTTATTTATGTAGAGATATATTATAGTGATTCAAACTAATTAACTTTAAATAAGGGGTTTCATGAGATATTAAAGGAAATTAGATAGAACTGAAAGTGGTTGTAGATATGTATAAAGCGCAATCTAAATGTAGGTGGCTACTGTAACTGGTGAATCAAAAACATGACGTGGAATTGAGGTAAATCATGTCTAGAAAGTGGGGAGTAAAGTATCAGTTTGCAAAGACTCCTAGGTAGAAAAAAGAGCAAACTTTGAGGCAGGGGTTCTCTATGATAAATATGCAAACTTTTAAAATATTAGAAAGCACTAAACGAGAAATAGGTATTCTAAAATTATCTAAAGTAGAAAATTAGGTGACTTATTTATAATTGGTGTTTATGTATTTTAGGCGGTGTCTAGTTTTACTAAGCAATTTCGAATCATCATTTCAATTTACCAATCATAAGATATATTATTTGAATTTCTTATATGTTTGCATTTCGAAATAATTCAATTATATTTTTATTCTGAAGGGAAGTAATTATCTTTTCAGCCTCCGAAATACAAAGGTTACTGGATGAGGAGCACGTGGTATATGATTTTACTTATTAAGTATAACCCAATACACGGAGAAAGGAATGCTATTATACTTAAGATTTCTAATTAAATATGTTAGTGATGGTCCTTGTTTGTTATCAATATTTTCATTGTTAAAAATGCGAACCTTAATTTATGTAGAAGTAGCGCCGATCGAAGTGTGGGACTTGAAAGGTGTTTGTATTCCATTGATTGTGATGAAGTTTCTATCAAAGCTAGAGATTGAGTAACTGGTTAAGTTGGGGTGATTCTGATTGGTTAATGTAGTGGGTTCGGGGTTTATGAAGTCAATAATCTGGGAGATATAAACATTTGTGGGGATTAATAGGTGAATTGTTATTATTAATTGGCTAAATTTTCAATTTCCTAAATTGTATTAAAGTTGCTAATAATGAAAACATTTAATGCTATAATTTTATAGTAACTCATTTACTGGAGCTGAATTGTTAAGATTTAATTGATGGAGGAATAGTGTACGTGAATGAGTAGTTTGGTCTATTAATGAAGCACTTGAATGTAGTGCATTTTCGGTACATGAATATATTACATCCTTATGGATGCAGTCATTTTAAAAGAAGAATGCTACTTATTTTAGAAGTTGCAATTAGACCTGAGAGGTACGGGGGACGAGCTTGTTTGAGCTAATTTAATTTTCTTATTATTTGCTGTGATTATTGTCTGTGCCAGACTGTAAATATTGTAGTAAGAAAGTTTAATCGAATTTTTATTTAGGATAGTATTCTCCTTATGGGAATATTTGAAACATTTTTAAGCAATCGACGTTAATAACTATGGCCAGTCAATGTCACCAATTCTCTTGAACAAGGCCCTAATTTTCACAAAAAGAAATTCTGACCTTACTTATCTCGAAATTCAACTAATTCTGTTAGCTAGACGTTTCCTGATGCAATTTGATAATAAGAATTGGACAAGAAAGGATACACCTAACAACTTTTATATCATTATGGGTACCACACTCTGCCTAAGTAACAGACCTAATTAGATCATTTCAATTTAAGGAAATTAAGCTTGAATTTAAGTCTATATATGGAACTCCTTATAGAGATGATGCCCTATTTGCAACACGAATTAGATAAAGAGAATATAATAAACTATTAATAAACTTCATGCCTTTTTAACAATTAAGGACACTCCATAGCAACCGGACTCGATAAGTAGACCTCTAACTTTTCAGATATCTCACTAGACTTTCACTCCTTATATTACAGTCCATATCACATACCTAACTTGACGCGTCTTTTATGTTCACAAATTTCCCAATCATCAAATACCATTATAAAATCTATATTACCTTCAGTCTCAAGTAGACTACTAAGACTTTCTGCTGATAAAACTTTCGATCAATGCTCTAGTTTCTTTAATAATGTCTTAAGTAATTCTAACTTACAGAGTTTAAATAAAATTTCACATATCAATGCTCTATCTCGAATATTGAGCTTTTCCATCTGGTTCTAAATATTCTAAATATCAATACTAATATTGCATAGCGGGAAGTTACATAACGGGGGACGGATAACGGAGTACACAACGACGACGACCCGATTACTTGGGGGAGTTCACATTTATAATAGAAGGCTGAGAGAGATGTGAAGGGAGATGTGTAATGGGCAGTTCTTTTTTAATACGTAGGGGAGATACACTACTGATGATGGCGATACAGTCAGCGCTTTGGAAAGGGTTTCGTATAACGTTAATTATACAAGATGATGAAGACAAAAACACATTACCTTGCAGTTGATGAAAAATAAAAACAAAGGCTGACATAACAACACGAAGGCATTTATTTCAAGCTGGAGATGGAAATGATGGGAATTCGATGCCTGACAGAATTACTACATTGTCTTGTCTTCCTCTCTGCCTCGCTTCCGAAAGGAACTTAGGCTAACTCTTTCCAACTCAACTCAAACTGAACTGTAACAACTGGCTGTCTGAAACTTCGCCTGTAGTAAAACTTTACAGTATATATTGATTCTATATCCCTTTGTGACGTCAGAACGTAACCAAACTTGACTGGTTTACACGTGGACACTGCATATGCTTCCAACACGTGTTCTGACAACACAAAGAAGATTCCTCAATTTCCATTGTCCTATTCTACCTGCTCTGACATAACTTTGTTTTATATTTTTTACTATAATGAACTATTCACTAGATTCCTGGAATCGCATCTAAATAGCAATATGTATTCATTTTAAATTTTGATCATTACGTTCGATTCCAGCATTCCCCTTTAAGAAATATTAGTTTTGATCCTAATTACTTAATTTCTCTAAATACCGAGATATGTCTCCTGCAATATACAACACTAATACTTATATATATATATATATATATATATATATATATATATATATATATATATATATATATATATACACTCTTCCAGGATAATTTAAAATCTGATTCCATATAGAAAAATCTGGCCTGAAAAGGCTGCTTCTCAAAAGGAGTTGCAGTAGAAACATATGTGAGCATATGTAGTTAATAATGCTTGTATAAATAAAGCCAGTATATGTTAATATGTATATATATATATATATATATATATATATATATATATATATATTCCATATATACGTGTGTACTTCTTTAATATTTAGTTTACCTTGACAAATCCGCATAATTTCAGCGTCTTAACGAGTGAGGTGTTTACCGGAGAAAAGTAGTTACTAAAACTGAATGATATCATGCATAGATAGATCATTCTTCAGAAGTTTTAATTTGAAGATACCTCAAAGGGAATACTGACTCGCACTTTCATGATTAAATTGTCAAACGAGTAAGTCTGTGCAGATTCACACATCTATGTATCGAATTAATCTATGAAATGGAATATCTCATTGCTTCATTCATGTTTAAAAGCATTGTCTTTTGAACACACACACACACACACACACACACACACACACACACACACACACACATATATATATATATATATATAGGGTTGCATATGTAGATCTACCTATGGATAAATCGATTCTCTTTTTCAGTCTTTTCTTAGTTTTTCTGAAATATGTGTCCACACTTTTACCTATATATGTATGTTGTTTGTATTTGAATTATAAGAAGTGGCATTTTTTCCTTATATCTATCTCTCAATTTGAAAGTACGTATTGAACAGACTTAAAACAAACACATTTTTTTCTATATCTAGTTACTGATTTATTTTTCACAACATATCTATGTATTTAATGATTTATCCATCTATGTGCATGTAAATATATACCATGAATATTATGTGGCGTTTATATCTCAGATTAAATCTGATGATAAACTCAGATTAATTAAAAAGTGTATGAAAAGCAAAATCCCAACAATACGTGATGGGTTTTGGTAATAATCCATTTAAAAATTAATTTATGATTATTTATACTCGATATTATGCCAAGCTAATCCAAAACCTGAAAAAGCTCCAACCAGAACTTGCCCCCCATACTTACAAAACTATTTAAGCGTTGCCTTAAGGAGAAGTGCTTTCCGACACCCTGGAAAACCTCATCAGTATGCCCTGTATTTAAGAATTCAGGTGAAAAGTCATCTCCCTATCAGTACAGACCAATAAGTCTCCTGTGTGTCATGAGTAAGTTGTTGGAATCCATATTAAATAAAGAAGTTGTCAACCACCTAAACAGAAACAACCTTCTTAGTGACACGCAATATGGTTTCCGCTCTGCAAGATCTACAGCAGATGTGCTAACAGTTATATCACACAGGATTAGTGAATCTCTTGACAATTGTTTCCTTTCCAGGGCAATTGCTCTTCACATATCGAAGGCCTTCGATAAGGTATGGCATAAGGCCTACTTCACAAGATTTCCAGCTACGGTATAACTGGAAATGTTTTCTCAATCATTAAATCATTTCTCTCCGATAGGCTCATAAGAGTAGTGGTTGATGGGCAGAAATCAGAGGCCCACAGTATTAATGCTGGAGTCCCTCAGGGGTCCATCCTGGGCCCAACTCTCTTCCTGATCTACATCAATGATCTCCACAAAAAACATACTTAAATCATTCGTTGACATCCATGCTGATGACACAACCATCTATGGCAACACATCAAAGGCCGTAAATGAGAAAGTTCTCTTTAATTCTCTCTCCTCTGATCTTGAGCACGTGGTACAATGGGGGAAGAGATGACTGGTCACCTTTAATGCATCCAAACCCAAGCTTCTATCCTTACATCATCAACGCTCTGATACCCATCTGGCATCAATTGAAATGGATGGCTCTCGTCTTGGAGAGGCTCCATGTTTTGACAAGCTTCTGGGTTTCACCTTTACTCCTGATCTAAAATGGAACACGTACATCAAATCTGTTGACAGGGACGCTGGGAAAATGGTGGAATCCTTCTACCGCCCCAGAAAATGTCTCACTACTGATGCAATTCTCTATCTTTATAAAAGCCAAGTACGACCAAGGATGGGGTACTGCTGCCACATCTGGGCGGGAGCTGCTAAAAACAGCCTATCCTGCCTTGACAGAGTACAAAATAGACTTCGTGGTTTAGTGGGGGATGCCCTTTTCTCTTCCGTGCCACCTCTCTCTCACAGAAGAGACGTTGCAAGCCTGTCTTTGTTTTATCGTTATTTCCATGGCAGATGCTCGTCTGAGCTCCAATCCCTCATCTCCTTCCGCCAATCTTTCACGAGAAACACCCGTCTGGCTTAAACTACTGTCAATAATTTTCCCTATGCTTTATCTGTGCTTTAAGCCAAACGTAGATTCCATGAGCAAAGCTTCTTTCTTAGAACTGCACGCCAATGGAACTCACTGCCGCTTGCCTGCTTCCCACCTGACTACAACTTGGACGTCTTCAAGTCCAACATAAACAAACTCCTGACAAAACGCCCCCTTAAGTAAGACACTCTATCAAACCCCCCAATACTAATGATTACTACAATACTATCTCATTGATTACTGTACACGCAATAACCCTTATCCCTGAGTGGCATTCGGGCCTTGATAAGTGATGACCCCCATGTAAAAAAAAACCTTAGTAAAATATTCGTATTATAATCTTCGAATTACGCCACTGGTTTTATTATTCATATATAAACATTTCATTAAAAACTATCGTATAGTGCAGAATTTATTATGAAGCCATTTTTGGGTGCAGGTAAGTTTAATATGGTTGTCTGATTTGCTATTTGTCTTCTCACTTCCCTACATAATTTAAATTCATTTTACCGGCGGTTAGACAAAGACATGTAGGTAACTCGATAATGTACACGTATACACATCAGTATTTATTATAAATACGCAATACGCATATCTGTGTGTATTGCTTTACTTATATTGTAATCATATAATGAACTTTATATAACAATACAAGTGAACTTTTTTCGATGGAATATAGTAGGTCACTATTTCACCATAGGATAAAACATAGCTCAACACATATGTACATGTACATTAAAAAAATTAATTTGAGTTTCAGAAAGGAGACGTCATATATGGCTGATTTTTACGATCAGTTCAATCATTACACAACTGTGATTTCCGTGTTAGATCTGATTATAGACATAGGTTGTATTTTATCCAACCCCCAGTGTAGCTAGACAAGCCCTCATCCCAAACCAAAATCATTTAGTCGATAGTTAGTAGCTTTGACCACCAGACAACAGAATACGCGCCGCTAATAAATGATATCTAAATTATTTTATAGAAACATTGACTGCCAATGCATTATTTGTTTAGTCACAAAGACCTTTGCATTATGTCTAAGGTGAACTCATTAACGAAACGGTTCAACAGAAAAAGAGGAGATTAGCTTATATAGTAACAGAATTTAAAGTTTAAACGTTCATGTGGAATCGCACCACGTTTTTGTTTTGACGTTTAATGACTGAATATGAGGTTTTACGTTGATTTTCTTTTGAAATTGCTCTTCTCCAGTGCATTTTTTCATTTGATTATTTTTGCCTGAAGATGATTTAATGAAAAAATAAGTGCTCGTGATATTTATGAATGATTCATTATTTTTCTTTTGATTTTTACATAAAACGATTATCAGAAAAGATATAAAATGCTAAGATTTAAATATGAAATTTGTTATGTTTAACAGTGTGTCTTAAATGCAAGACTGCTGCTAAAATAATCCAATATATATATACTTGTATCATCTATAATATATATATATATATATATATATATATATATATATATATATATATATATATATAAAGAGTATAAAATTTTATATTAAATTATATATTGCTTTTAACTTTTATATTCTTTATATATAAATGCACACACACGCGCATGCGCGTGCACACACATATTTTGCCAAAAATCCTTGGGATTTAACATTTTGTTTAAATCTGGATTAAATAAAAAAAATCTTGATAGAGTTATTTAACTTTACTCAAATCGACGAGCATCCATAAATCGTAATAGATTTTAATCAGATGACTGCATATGGCAGTATCCTATGCAGTCCAAGTCTTCCATTTTATTGCTAGTCCATGCTTCCCCACGAGGAAAAGTTAGACACAAAATCAATTTTATATGGTGGTATCCAGAAGCACTCTGTAAGCGATAAAAATAAAGATTGCTTTTTTTAAGAAGGATTTCTCTTATGCTTACGATACTATGTTTTTAGTTGAAACCGAAGATCAAGAAAATCATGTTGCTTGTCTTTATCTACCTGACCCCCTCCTACGAGAGCAAAGTTAGAAACAAAAGAAAATCAAACTCGTGAAAAAGAAGTCATCTGCATAAAGCAAAAGTAAACGTTAAAGAAGTCAAAACGTCAAGAACGACGGCTGAATTATGGTCGAAGGGTTTTAGTGACACCTAAAACGTAAGAGGTGACTTCGGAAGTCGATCAAACAATGTGACTTCCGACCGAGCATTTTCCATCCCTTTGTCCAACGAATTTTCAAACAAAAAATAGTTGTCTAAATGCTGTCACCAAATTGGGGGCAACGGGTAGTGTGACTATTTATAATGTCTTTCTTTTCTTTGACTCTTATATATAAGTAACATGTCTCTTTGATTTGCTGTGACTAAAAACGTTATATTAAACATTTTTAAAGCAACGTGTTTTTATCAGCGTACGAAAAAATCTAGATTCTCAATGGCAACAACGACAAGTATATATAGCAAAATCTGTTATTAGGCTCCCAGGCATCGCCAGGTAACCCACGATTGTCAATTGTTAGTCAAATAATTATACACAATCAGGCTGACCTGTATTGCCCGGTCGTAAAATACGCTTAAATGTGGTATTTTGATTAGTGCAGACTTCGTATTTATTATCATATTATATGGACCCAATACATAGTAATGTTTAAAAAGTAAACTGTAAAAAAAAAATTGACTCGTGCACTACCATCGCCACTGAGAATCGAAACCAAAACGTTTTTACTTTTTCTTTTAACGTTAATGCCTGAGCTATGAAGACATGTTTGTTGCAAGGATAAAAATTAAAACGTGAACCAGTAGCTACTACGTAACGCATGCATATTCGTAATGCCGTCGTTCGACCTTCATCTAACAAATATAATTCTTTTTGGTTTTACACTTTTTCACAGGTTTTCCCCGCCTAAAACCTTAATATAATGTTCGCATAGGTTCGAATACCCTATATATGAAGTTTTATGTCTGTAGACCAAAAACTGACAAAGGAGTTTGGTAGGTAAATTTTTTAAAACAAATATATATTCGCATACTTAAATACACATAGAAGGATATTTGTGTTTACTATAACCTTTTTGCGTAAATATTACGCAAGTATGAATCATGTAGAATATCTGCATGAATATAATTACACGTAATAGTTTACTAAAAATGATCATCCCATACGCCCCCCCCCGAAAAAAACTAAAAAACTAATAGGGAATTAATTAAAATGAATGTTTTAAAGAATATGCAAATTAATTAGATTTTTGCTAATGAAGGTAATTCTACGACTCATACATAACAAAGTTGTATTTTCTTTTTAACTAAATATAAAAAAGGATTTTTAATATGAATATCAATACATAAAAAAACAACAAATTTATAAGAGTAAAGTGAGATTACAGAAAATGGAATGTTGGAAACTTAAAACAATTAGGTTTTAATCGTGGAATTTAGTCTTTAACTATTTAAGCTAGATAGATACTTAAATCAATAAAATGTGACAGGGGATGTGTATATAATGAAGTTCGAATATGAGTTTTAGCAAAACAACAGTTAATTTAGAATAACAATAAGATTAACCTGAGTAAAGACGCCAGAAAACCAACAAAGAAACAGTTTGATTTATACACGTAGACAAGTTTAATCAGGGTTAAAGTTTCAGATACAGAGTTTGAGTCACAGATTTGGTAGTCGAGTTGGACAGTTTAGCGGGTACAAGGTATAGCAAAATCTAAACTTTAACAAACGTTGCATAACCCCGGAAAGGTATCAAGGCGAGAATAAAAAACTAATATAAAAAATATATAATTCGCGTCTGAGCCTTTTCTTAAAGAGGAAATGAAAGAAATTTAAGAGCGCTAATGCTTTCGAAGAGAGAAAAAAAAAAAGAAGTTTAGAAAAGTTAACGCTTTCGGGGAAAATAAAACAAAATAAAATATATGTCCGTTCTGTCACAACAAACAACGTTATTCGTTACGTTGAGAAAATATTTATAAACTGTTATGAGGCTCGTTGTAGTTGTATCTATATGTACAATGTATATATGTAAACAGTAGTTATATATGACACACGCATCAGCTCGGGGAACATAATAAACACTAGAGACGATTATAGATGATACAAGTATATATATATATATATATATATATATACATATATATATATATATATATATATATATATATATATATATATATACACACACACAGTGATGATCATATTTATTGGCACGGTAAAATAAAAGTTAAATTTTGTCTAATAAATTCTAAAAAAGGGATTAAATTAAAGAAAATAACAAAGTATATTATGTATTTTTAACTGGCCTTTCCGATGCAGCAATCGGATTTTAGAAAAAATAAATAACAAAGGAACAACAAACATAATTGCAAAAAACCCTTGTTCAAAATTATTGGCACGGCTTTGTTTTTCTTTTAGTATCAGTATAATATCAATCAATTTCCGGTTTACGTGCTTTCTGAACTTTTTTATAGCCATATTATGCTTGTTTAACGCTAATTCAGTGAATAATTTTTTTCAGATAATTTTTAGATAGCGATTTATTTAAACTATTATAAGTGACTAAATTATAATTTTCAATCGCCATGGTTAAAACTAAGGAACACAGCGAAGACGTCAGGAAGCTTGTTGTAGCATGCCATACCAATGGGGAGGGCTATGATAAGATTTCAAAGAAGCTAAACCTTCCCAAATCCACTGTTAGAGCCATAATAAACAAGTTCAAATCGCAAGGCCACGTTATGAGTTTAGAGGGTAGAGGGAGAAAAAGGATTCTTTCCCCAAGAGATGAACGGAAAATTGTTCGACAAGTAAAACAAAACCCAAGGATCTCTGTTGGGGAGATTGTTGATGAACAGAGCACCTCTGGAGTGAATGTATCTCGACATACAGTTGGTAGAGTTTTGAAGAGAGCTGGTTTAAAAGCATGTCGTCCGAGAAAGACTCTCTTATTGAAGCCTATGCACCTGAATGCAAGGCTAGCCTTTGCAAAACGTCATATTGATAAAGATGTTGCATTCTGGAAACGTGTTCTATGGACTGACGAAACGAAAATAGAGTTATTTGGCCATAATAAAGTGTCTTATATTTACAGAAAATCTGGCGAAGCTTTCCTGCCTAAGAACACCATACCCACAGTGAAGCACGGTGGAGGCAGTTTGATGTTTTGGGGATCCTTTGCTGCCTCTGGACCAGGGCGACTTGTTAAGGTCACAGGTAGCATAAAAAAGGAAGATTATGTTAAAATATTGGATGAAAACCTGAAAGACTCTGCTAAAGAGCTCTCACTTGATCGTCGTTGGTGGTTCATGCAAGATATTCGGCTAAACTGACTAAGAAATGGCTTGAGGACAATCATATTAATGTTTTGGAGTGGCCATCACAAAGCCCAGACCTTAATCCAATTGAAAATTTATGGAGAACATTAAAATTGAGGGTAATGCAAAGGAAGCCTAAGAATCTTATTCAATTGGAGGATTATTGTCAGGAAGAGTGGGCTAAAATTACTACTGAAGAGTGCAACAACTTGGTTGTAAACTATGAAAAGCGACTGAGGAAGGTAATCAAGGCCAAAGGCTATACAATTGATTATTAAATAAATCGTGCCAATAATTTTGAACAAGGGTTTTTTGCAATTATGTTTGTTGTTCCTTTGTTATTTATTTTTTCTAAAATCCGATTGCTGCATCGGAAAGGCCAGTTAAAAATACATAATATACTTTGTTATTTTCTTTAATTTAATCCCTTTTTTAGAATTTATTAGACAAAATTTAACTTTTATTTTACCGTGCCAATAAATATGATCATCACTGTATATATATATATATATATATATATATATATATATATATATATATATATATATATATATATATATATATATATAAAATTTATTTATACGATATATATATATATATATATATATGTATATATATTACTACTTCATTTAGTCACATAAATTAATACACGAAAGTATAAATTTATGCGTAAACATTAAGTATTTACTCCAACAGTGCTCAATACGTAGGTAGAGCTAGGTCGTAATTATAAAATATATATGGCAATTAAGCTACACAGAATATTCCTAGCGTGCATGAAACGCAGAATATTCTGTGTAGCTTAATTGCCATATATATTTATTAGCTTACTACCTAGCTCTACCTACGTATTGAGCACAGTTGAAGTAAATAAGCCTGATGAATCCTAGCGTGGATGAAACGCGGAATATTCTGTGTAGCTTAATAGCCATATATATTTTAACTTACTAGGTAGGGAGAGTGCGACTTACTAAGGATCGTAAACATATATACATATATATATAAATGAATTCACAACGACTATATATCTATATAGACACGTTTACATCTTGACACCCGTTATATACACACTAGTATACAACAGATTATTATATGGTGCCGTACACACGGCTATATAACACAAATCCATATTGTTCGTCTGTCCGGTTACTACTCAGATGACAAACTTCAGATTTTATTTAAATCAGAGAAAACTAATCATGTCCCTGCGAGCGAGGGAGGGGGATGGAAACATATTGACATAGATGAACTGATTGTGCTGTACGCACTGGTGCTCATTGTAGGCAGCAACAAAACACGTCTATTTTCTTTGACATTTTACCAGCTAAGTGATTAGCAATGTTCTCCGGAAAACCATTGAGTTACTTAAATCTCTGGTCACTCCTGATTCTTAAACTCTTCCACTTAAACACGAGATTTATTACGTTTTCTCGATATTTCTTTTAACCAGTTATCGTATACTTTATTCAGTTGATTGTAGTGAAGTTCAAGCTTGCTCACATGGCCATTCAGTACAAGTTGGAAATTCTTTCAAATTACAACCAAGGGAAGAATCGTACACCTCTTTTCAAATCATTTTAAAGCGGCGAACGAACTTTTTACTTCGGTGTATATTTCTGTCAAACAACCTGTCTCAATATTAATCATTTTACCTATCTTTGTTGAGTAGTTTCCTCTCGGTACAACATATAAATCACTGCTTTCGCACGCTGTCTCAATCAGCTTGTCTCAAATGTGCTATTTCCCTCTTTGATAAACGTCGTGTCTCTTCCAGGGTTGTAGCTGGTTTTACGCTTGCACTGAACACGCAATATATTTATACATTGTTGCCGTTTGACAGGTTCGACACTTCTTTTGTCTTCCTCGTTCTCATGACAAATGCGTGTAAGCAAACGTAGACGCTCCATGTGTATGCCAACGTCCATGTAAACAGCTTTAAAAAATTATCTTTCTCTCAACCGGTGTATCCAGCTTGTTGAACTAGACAATCAATTACTCTCACTAAGGTTTCTTGTGCGCCGAATTCGAAAAATAATATCTATAAAGTTAAGTTTTTTCTCGCCTAACATTGATATTAAAAACCTGCTTCTTCTTAAAAGCTATTAAAATGAACTTCGTAATATACGCAGTAATGGATATGCGAGCGAATACTATAAAGTTTATTAATTTTCACATTCCTAAAAAAAACAGATGTTAACTAATTGCTAATTATTTTCATGGTTTCTTATTAGATAATTGTTTTTATTTCACTATTACGCTGGGTTCTATTTATGTATAATTTCTACATTCTGCATAATTACGTGAAATTAAGGATGGAATGGTTCTAGGACACAGAAATATTGTTTCCCTCTGTCTGTTTGTCTTTCGCCTTATATATATATATAATATATATATATATATATATATATATATATATATATATCTGGTAAGCGCTCGTCTGAGCTCCAACCTATGGTTCCACCTCGCCAAACTTTTACGAAACAAACTCGTCTATTTGAAACCGCTATCAAAAATTTTCTCCACTCTTTATCTGTGCCTAAACCTAAACATATATTCAATGAACAAAGCCCCTTTCTTAGAACTGCACGTCTGTGAAATACTCATTTGTTTTCCTATTTTTCAGCTGACTACAATATGGTCGTCTTTAAGTGCAATGTAAACAATTTCTTGACGAGCCATCTCCTTAAGTAATACAATTTACCAAATTTCCGCTACTAACGATTACTACGATATTGTCCCATTGACTACTGTACACTTATTAATTTTTATCCTCTATTTGCCTCTGGGCCTCGATAAGTTGCGACTCCTTTGTAAACCCACGCACAAAAACGAGGTGCCTTTAATTAGTTTCCAGACTTTTTTGTACATGCATCTTAAATTGTCGTAGACTCTTGAAAATTTGAAAATCTTATTGCTATATACCTTATGAGATGACTGAATTTTTATGATTTCACGTTCAAATTAACAGCTTCAGCACGAATTAGAATACACTCTACTTAAGCTTGATTATTACAATTAATAAATTTAAAAAATACAATCTGGACGTGAGGGCATTTTAGAAGAACAATATGCAATAAAATTCTGTTTTAAACTTGGAAAAATACTACAGAAACGCATGGAATGTTTCAGGCTGCGTTTGGGCAATCTTGCATGAATTGAGCATCATTTTTTAAAGTTGCATAAGAGATTCAAGAAGGCAAGGATTTTGCGAGGAATAATGAGAAGTATATAGGGAGTCAAGATGTCAGAAGACGAAAGTTGATTGGCCAAAGAAAGAATTTCATGGATAAGGACTGTCGTGTGTTTGAACAGAGAATAAGTGCAGAGTTTGATGAGAGTGTAGACACTGAATACACAATTATTCGCGGGGAATTTGCGCGAAGTTTATCCCAAGGGTGCTCAAAGAAGATAAAAAAAGACGTTGTTATGACAGCAGGGAGATGGTCGAGCTGATCAATTAAGATTCCGCAGTTCTTGATGCTCTGGTGACCTGCGATGAAAGATGAATCTAGTGCCATGACCTAAAGTACGAAGAGACATAGTTTCCAGTGGACGTATGCTGTCTCTCCTAGACCCCAAATGCTAGACAGATCAAATTCACCTACAAACTTATTATGATCTCTTTTTTTTTTTTGAAGGAACGGGCATCAACTACATCAATTCAGATAGTCAACAAAGAAACGCTATATTGGGGGGTTAAGGGTATTCAGGAAGAAATTATGTCGGAAGAAGCAAGCACTCTTCAAATCAGATCAGTGACATTTCCACCAGAACAATGCAACAGTTCACAACATCATCCTTGGCATGGATTATTTGATCAATATGGAGTTCAAGACATTTCCTCACCCCCAGTATAGTCCAGCCCTTGCTCACTGTAACTTTTGTTATTGCCTAAGCTCAAAGAAAATCTTAGAGGCTATCGTCATGGAACAATTGAGCAGATGAAAAAGGCTAGTGCACGCTTACACGAGAGGACTTCCATGAGACCTTCTCTAAGTTGTTTGAACGTACAACAAATGCATTGCGGCTCAAGAAGATTTACTTCAAAAGGGACTAGAGTTTAATGTGTGTATTATCAATAAAAAAAAACATATACGAAAACAGCCTGGAAACTTATTGACGGCATCCCGTATATATATATATATATATATATATATATATATATATATATATATATATATATATATATATATATATATATATATATATATATATATATATGGGTGGGTGAGTGGGTGGTTGTGTAGCCTGGGAAGGTCACATGGGAGACAACAGAAGTAGCAAACCTAAAGCTGGGCTGCCCGGGCACTATAAAACAAATCTAGGTAAAATTGGACATATTTTATTGGTTTGAAAATATAGGTTCTTTTAAACCAATGGTCATAAAATGTTAACTATAGAATAGTATTATAATCTTCAAGAATCCTGCAAATTTTTATGTAGTTTCGTCCCATAGAACCAAAGATATGAGATTTTCAATATTCACTTTTATTAGTTCGAAATCTCGCCGATTATTGATCAAAATTTAACAATTGTTCATAGGAAAGCTAATGACCTGAATTGTGTAATGGGCTTTGTGACATTTGTCTGAAAGGTTGCACATTATTGTTAAAACAAGTGACGGATCATTTTTCTATATTAATTTTGCGTAAAATGAGCACCCACTTTATGGCAATCTGTGCTATAAAGTCGGTGTTTATTTTACCTTAAATTAATATAGAAAAGTGATCCCCCACTGTTTAAAGCAATAATTTATTCATATACTTGAAAATAGTCAGTTCATGGGATTTAAACTGTTGTTTTCGTTTTCAGTACCCTCGAAAACCTATAACTGTGGTATTTATAAAAGATTTTTGTGGACAGAAAGATATTGTACTTTTTATTATCTACATAGGTTCGAATATATATATATATACATATATATATATATATATATATATATGTATACACACATACACACACACACACACACACACACATATATATATATATATATATATATATATATATATATATATATATTGAGTCGTGCTACCCCTATGTATTTAACAGACTCTTGTTTTAAATTCCTTACAAATTCTCAAAAATATACACCTAGAAAATGTTGGTTGTTATATTGCATTGCCTGAAACGCTTTGAAAATAACTTTGAAGATGAGAATAGTATAATCCAAGTAATACAAATTATAAATCCTTGCAAAAAAACTCAGAATAAAAACAAAACAATTTTATCCTTGCTTGTTTTTTTTCTGAAAAATTTCGATAAAAATGAAAAAAATTATTATATCCCTACAAGATATGTGCAATGTCTTCCGAAAAAATAAACACAAAGTTACCAAATATAAAAACGATGATAAACACGCTTTCACTAAGGGCATATGCTGAAACTGTCAAAGAGATATTTTGCAGTTAAAAATGGCGGCTACAAGTAGTTAATGCTAGAATATTGCAAATACGGTATTTGCATGCTCAGAGAGAAATCAATCAATTCTCTTTCCTGTGTACGTTCAACTGTGAAGATAGAGGAATCTATTTTGCTTCGGCTGATATTTTGATCGCAACACTGTTAGGCTTATTTAAAAATGTCCCAACCATCAAACTGGTGATGTACTTTTACTTCCACTTATATTAATGTTATATTGAAAGGTGGATTTCTTTGTCTTTGATTTTTTTTTTTCAACTGTGTTGTTGTACATCCTTTTCTACCTTCTCTCCTACCTTCTCCTTATTCGTTTTCTTCATTTTCTTCCTTCCTTTGTTTACGGGTTTTCTTCTCTGTCTTATTTCCCTCCTACTCCCCTCCCCCTCCTCCTCCTCCTCCTTCTTCTTCTTTAATATCATAATCTATTGTGTCTCTTAGTTTATATCGTATAAGTTTACTTGCTTAATATTAGCTTTTATTGTGAAAATTCATGTTTTTATTGCATTCATCACGCGTGAAGATCACATGATTGTTTTCTTATTGATAGCAGAGTTCTTCTTCAGGATAATGACAAAACAGGTGTAAATACAAGGCCTCTCTCTCTCTCTCTCTCTCTCTCTCTCTCTCTATATATATATATATATATATATATATATATATATATATATATGTGTGGATTTTTTTAACAATCAATTTTAATACCTTTTAAATGGTATTATATTGATTATTGTACCAATATTAACCTCGGTTTAGCTTGATGAGAATTCAGAGCAATATAATTTATACAATCAGAAAAAACAACACCTTTTTATTAGTAGTACACAATTTTTGTTTTTATTATTTTTTATGACATGTTATTATATATTTTTTCTTAGTCTGACAGCTGTTTCGAAGGGTAAAAGGACAAACGGTTGTTTTAATTATAACATACCGAATTTTCATTATTTACCGTTCTCTTCGGAGACAATTAAAATCAATTAATTACAGTCAAAAAATTGTTTTTAAAACTCACATGGGGATGGAATTTTTTTATCGAGGTTGCCATCTTTAAAAATTTTCCATCCATATATATATATATATATATATATATATATATATATATATATGTGTGTGTGTGTGTGTGTGTGTGTGTGTGTGTGTGTGTGTGTGTGTGTGTGTGCGTGCGTGTGTGTGTAGTAAAATTAAAAAAAACGATGAAAATACTGAAGGAACTTCAATAATTTTCAATTAAGCATGTTTATTTCTGAACATAGTATGTCGCACAAGATATTAGATGCGTGAGTTTCTCAATTATTTTCGGTTAAATATTCCTTCGCCAGGAGATGTGGAGAGGAAGCATAGAAAACTCGCGAACGTTGTTACTTTCTTTGTTTGTGTCGGTGCCGGATGCTGTGTGTTAGATTCGTGTATCAGTCTCGCAGTCAAATCGGCTCGTATATTGGTATTAATTCTCGGAATAAGGTTCAAAATTCTATAAATTATAAGTGTTGTCTAAAGTTAGTATAAATTTTATTTATTTATTTTATTTTTTATTTTTTCTATTTTATTTTTTCGTGATACTATATATAATGTTCATGCCAATTTTTATCAAAATTCATTACAAGACCTTGAAATGTAAATATTTAAGGCTAAACATTACAAAGAAATTTAAATTAAGATCACTTATCTTATTCGGTGTTTAATAATTATGAATAAAATCCATTGCAATTCTAAATTATATGAATTGATAAATAGGACGTTGTTTTGATATTAGTTGTCAATGCAAAGGAACCTATTATATATATATAATCGCACACTGTTGAATATCTTTTTCACTTGTGTTTTCTAGTATTTATAATTTTAGATTTTGTTAGATTCTGTTCAAAATCATGTCATTGTTACTGATACACTATACATTACATGCTAGCTGTCCCTACCTGCTATAGCCCGGGCAGTTAAGGTAATTTCATCTTGATGTATGCGTCTAGGGTTATTTGATGTGAATAGCTTCTGAAGCTTTCAATAGTTTAATACACGAGTTAGGGCAAAAAGCAAATAAATAGGTGACTTGTTTAATAAGAAATAGGAATGCGTTTTAGCAGATTTAATTTTATAATTCATTTTTTATTTTACACTAACAGGCAGCTCGGCGTTTCCCGGTGTTGCTCGGTTGTAAGATACGCTTAAATATGATATTTTAATTCATGCAGATTACGTATTTATTATTATAAGAACAATTCTCTATCGACTATTACATAAAAGCTATACATAGTAGTGAGATAAAAACTTATATATATATATATATATATATATATATATATATATATATATATATATATATACAGGGTGACCCCCTCCCAAAAAACGGGCCCCAACTGTAATTAGGCCCCGTTTCTTAGGGTTTTGTCCGAATGAAATGAAACTTTGGTCATAACTAGTTTATTATATTCAAAACCTCACATCAAAACACTAGGGTCTTTGGCCTTTTTTCTCCGTTGATGCTCAGAAAAACAATTGAATGCCCTCTGCTTTTTTGGGGTCACCCTGTATATATATATATATATATATATATATATATATATATATATATATATATATATATATTATATATATATTATATATATATATATATATAAATAGAGAGAGAGAGAGAGAGAGAGAGAGAGAGAGAGAATGTGGCATCAGCGAGAATTGAAACCAAAACATGCAACTCTGCAGCTCATTTTTTAGCTTTTGAGCCACGTCCACACGCATACATATATATAATATATAAAGTGATAATATATATATATATATATATATATATATATATATATATCTTATCACCCTTTTAAAAGATTGAATTGCTTGATCGTCGAAAACAAGATACAAGCAAGCAAAGTCCACAGAGTCTTCTAATTATATAGATGAACTAGCGGAGGTAAGAAAGCTCCCGGCTTTGCCCGGTCGTAAAATACGCTTAAATATAATATTTTAATTTGGCCAGATTTCGTATATATTATTATAGTCATGATTTCAAAAGTAAAAAATGTATTTGTGTGGCATCAGCTAGAATCGAAACCGAAAACAAGCTGTAGCATTCAAAGCTGGTGACGTTACTACTGCACCAACGTGACACTCAAATGAACTGATTAAAAATTTTAAAAATTAAAAATAAACAAAGATGAATATACAATGAATGAAAAAAAATAAACTAAGATGAAGGTATAACGATGTTTTCAATGTTGAACTATTCTGATCCCTTAAAATCTATTTTAACCGGCTAAAGACCCATAAAAGAACAGCCCGTAAAAATCCAATAGTTTGAAACATCTAGCGCTGCTCTGCGATCTTTAGTTTCTGCAGAGATAGAGTTTGGAAATATGGAGACAGACAGGCGGACACATATCATTTTATATTTTAGATCATGTAATCTAAAGATAAAATTATCTTTAGATTACATGATCTAATATATAAAATGATATGTGTCCGTATATCAGGGAATTTTTTTTTAAATTTCGGTTTTTGTTGAACTGTGTAAAAACGATAATCGCATATAATTTTTGTAACAGTCGAATGTGTGACCATTAACCCGCAAAAACATAAAATGACGGAAGAACTATGATTTTAACCGAGGAGAATACGGTATGTAATGAAAACATAACGGAAGTTTTCGTCTCCCTGTTGGTATAAATATACTCATACTGCGGAGATTAGGGTGTTTAATGCTCGTTTGCGCGTTTGAATAATTCTCGACTAACAAAATAACGAAATGACTATTGTTTTAACTGGATCAAATAATATTTTATACAGAGTCTTTGATAAAGAGAATTTATATTTTTTGATTGAGATAACTAGTTTATATTACTGTATATATATTTTAGGCTTACGTGTTAATGTTATCATCGATTAGTACACCAGTAAAAATCAAGTGTTCAACAATCAGTCCGACAGTGTTTTTCCGTTGTCGAGCTGATGTTTGTTGTTTATAAATTTTACTTTATCTCTGTAAGGGGTTATTTTATTGCTAATCGCTTGAAGTGCCCATAGTAGGGCGTGCCAATAGAGGTACTCATGCATTTTCGTGCGGAAAAGTGCACATCATCGTGCTATGCCTTTCAAACACATACCTGACATCATGCCAAACCTCTTGGAAGGAAAATAATTATACGCATGATACAGACCTGATTGCAGCATCCTTAATGACTATTGCTTTAACTGAGTTGAATTTTATTAAATGTATATTTCTCGTTAATGGAATTTCTATTTGGGCGGGGGTTAAATAAATAAACTTGGCTAATTTGTTAATTTATTGCGTTAGGCTAAAGGAGCAAAAGCGCGTTAGTTATTTATCATTCTTGTATTTTATTAATTGATATTAACAAACTAAGTGATTGGTAAAATGCATGGAAATTCATGTGGCTAATTCAATAATCACCCGGTTAATGAACTACTTGTGTATGCATACTTGACGTCCAAACTAACTCATTTTGCCCAAAATTCTCTAGCCCTGACCTCAAATCAAACAAAAACGAAATGTAATGACACCCTAACTAAAGACACGATCACACCAGACAACCACAAGCAAAATAAATCCACCTTCTTTCTTGAAGCTCCTCTTTCCTCTACTATTCAACAACAAGATGGTTGCATGCATGGCAACCAAGAAGACGGAACTGATTGCCCGGAAGTTCGCCTTCAACTCCACCTCAGATCGAACAAACAATTCCCTTCCAAATAATTACCCTATGCGGACTGACGCCACACTTGATGATCTAAACACTACCCCTTTTTATATCCGCGGTATTATGAAAAACTTAAACACCTCGAAGGCTTGTAGGCCTGATTTCATCCCTGCTATACTAATTAAGAAATGCTCAACTGAGCTCGCCTCCGTAATTTCCAAAATCTATAACTGATGCCTTGCTTTTTTTTTTTTTTTTTTTTTTAATTACATTTTCACCCCAAACAAGGCAAATTGCCACTTTGGTGTAGGGGGCTACTATCAGGGGCAACAACTACTGGGGTACTATGTAGGGATTTGGGCAGCAAGGTGTCGGTTCACGTTACACTTGAACTTCTGCACGTCAGTACTGTTGGGGAAGCAGGGACCTGGAATGGAATTCCAGAGTCTTGCGGTTCTGGGGAAGAAACTATTGGAGTAAAAAGATCTTTTACATCTAGGGATCTCTACAGTGTGGGGGTGGGATCTAGTAGCCTGTCGGGTTTGTCGAGGGTGCTCGCGTCGTGGGGGCACAAGTGATTGCAGTTCGTCAGAGCATTCACCACTAAAATACTTGTAGAAAAGGCAGAGGGATGCAACATTTTGTCGATGGGACAGAGGCTGAAGCTTAGATGCCAGTTCAGGGCCTATCAGGTTTGCGACTCTCTTTTGAACCTTGTCAAGGAGCGAGAGACTAGTAGCAGATGCACCAGCCCAGATGTGGCAGCAATACTCCATACATGGGCGAATGGTGGCCTTATAGAGGTACATGATACTTTCGGGTGTTAGTAGTTTTCTAGCACGGTAGAGAGAGCCTACCTTTCTTGCAGCGGCCCTGGCAATGCCTTCAATGTAATTGTTCCAACTCATGTTTCCTGTGAACATTAAGCCAAGGAGTTTGAAAGATGGACTCTCAGATAAAGAGTCGTTGGCCATTGCTATGGGTGGTAGAGAGGGTTTCTTGTAATTATTGAATGAAACTAGTTTAGTCTTGGCAGCATTGAACGCGATCCCAAATAGCTGAAAAATAGTCACTATGGTACCAGTATACAAGAATTCTCGTAAAAGAATGGACCCGCTCAATTAGGATCGTATCAGTCACCTTATTCTTTTCGCTAAAATCTTCGAAAAATTAATCACCTTACAAAAGCTAATCTTATCTCTGACCGTCAGTATGGATTTAAGCAATGCAGTTCTACTGCAACTATTTTAACGGCTATTTCTGAACGCATATACCATGCGCTGGATAAGACGAGAAAACCAGGTCCTTGAAACATTCAACGCCTTTGAGAAAGCCTGACATGAATGACGCCTAATAAAAATTAAATCATACGGTATATTAATCAACGAATATTAAATTTATTTAGATCCTTCTTAGACGAGAGGACCATTAAAGTTGTCCTTGATAGACGTATATCCAAACAGCATAATATTAATGCATGAGTGCCTCATGGATAGATCCACTGATCACTATTATTCCTGATACTTATGAACCACCTCCCTGATAAGATTTTATCAGAGATGAGTATATTTGCCGATGATACAAAGACCTACAAAAGATACAAAGGAACAAAGGATATACATGTACATAAGGTAATGGCAAAATCCTACGCAAACGACCTCCAGACCATTCTGGATGGATGGTAACATTTAATGCTACTAAGGCTAAGCTGCGTTACTTTAATAATCAATAGAAGTCTTCCCAACTACCAATAGCTATGACTAATAACACCCTAGATGAAAGTTCTTCTTTTAAACCTCTCGTCTTCATATTCACAGGAAATATGAGCTTAAACAGATACATTGAGAAGATTGTAAACGCTGTTGCAAAGAAGATGAGGTCCTTCTATCGTGCGAGATTACTCACACCTGAGATTGTACTGTACTTCTACAAGGTAAGTATTCGGTCATGCATGGATCATTGTTAGCACATCTCGTCTGGTGAAGCTACCGCGTGTTTCTCCATTTTAGATAGGGTCCAAAGAATCTAAATCTAATAGATCCCGCATTGTCAACTAAACTCCAACCCCTCGACCCCCCCCCCGACAAACCCGCTTGGAAACAAAATCCCACCCCTCTGGAGGTCTCTAAGTGCGGGAAAGCATTCTACTCTATTAGACGTTTGAATTGCCGGCATGTTACCTGCTTCCAGTAATGTACTGCTATGCTGAAGTTTAGATGCAATGTAGACTGTCATTATGCTCATCTCCTCAAAACATGGTCCCAAAGAGAATCCTTTTACGTCTAAGTGAAAATATGTTTTATTTGAAGGTTAACACGAATAAAAATTATAGAGGTTTATTTATTTATATACAAATTCATATGCATTTATTCTTATTAAATAGTGAAAAATGACGTCACAGCTAGAGCGTAGTCATGTTCGTGGAGATCGAAATGACGATTTTGTTATGTTTTTATGTTAGCTTTTCACTTCTTTTGTGTTTCTACTTCATGTAATGAGATTGACCGATTTCAGTATAAAATACTAATTGGGGCATTTTGAGAGCGTTAAACCAAGGTTTATATAATTCGTAAATCCTGGACCACAACGGAATTTTGGATATCATTTCTAGAAACACGATATTCTAGAAGAGATACATCTGAGCTCTGATAATGCATTTCCGAGTAGACAAAAGGTCTTCACTGTTTGACACTCTTATTGAATTCTATGTCTTAAATATCGGCTTACAAGTAGTGCTTGATCGCTGAAATATCCACTTCGCCCAGTGAACATGTATACGTCTTTTCATTAAGCAAGCATTAATAAGCACTAACGTATTTGTTGTAGATATAAATATCATACGAATTAAACAGACACACAACACAGGGTTAATCTGTTAACATGTATGCTTTAAATATACGGACTAATCAAGCTAGAATACGTATTCTTTTTAGACCACCAAATATAAGCGACATTAATCTGGGCGAGTACTAAAATGGGTGACCATTTGAAAATACCAGATGCTCTGTGTGGGAGAGCTATTTGATTATCTCAGTATTGTTTTCAGTCGTCTTGAACATATTCTTGACACGGAAATGAAGCAGTGTCTATTCAGGAGCGGTGTGGTTGATTATTAAGTAACCCTTACTTCACAATTTACATCCTTTGCGGGGCAGCTTACAACTATTGTCTCTTTAAAAATCGAGTAACCCTTTGAATTGAGGCCAATATGTATGACTTCAATTCACCAACGTTTTATAGTGCAAATTCCGTTTTAGGCATGTTGATTGTTGATGCAAACATTATTAGAACTCCACGCTATAAAATAGTTTACTACAGCGGATTAACATAACAAAATGCTGCCTTAATCTATGATTATTTTTTTTTATCTCGGCTATTATACAGCAATTACAGAGGAACAACAAAACTTAATGCTACAGTAATCCTTTATAATCTTTTCTCTGCTATACCGCTGTCATTACGTGGGAAAAGAATGAATGCTGCGTTAATCTAGCGTAATCCTTCTGCTATGATACAACAACTTCAGAGTGATAAAATAATTAGATGTTGCGTTAATCCATCGTAATCTCTCTGTTATAATACAGTCACTAAGGAGGAACAACTTAACTCGGTGCTGTGTTAATCTACCGAAATCTTCTCTCTGCTATACCACAGTCACTACAGGTGAATAGCATGTTCTGTGCTAATCCAACGTAAACCATCTGCTATGATACTGTAACTACAGACTAATAACGTAACTGTATTGTGGTATTGTGGTGTTTTATCGTAGAACGGAAGACAGACCAAAACCTCTTTACTAGGCTTTACCGAACTAATTTCACGGCCAATAATAAACGTAAGAGCAAAAAGTAAACGTAAGAGCAAATAGCAGGTAGCAGCAGTAAACGCAAGAACTGTTAGTAACGAAATGTTGAAGAAAAAAAACTTATCCCTTTTAAAAAGGAAAAGGAACGTGTGCAAAATCACGTGCCATAGAAACTTTTATTTTAACGGAAATATAACATGCATGCTACGTTAATTCATCTTAGCTTCTCTGCCATATTAATACGTTAATCTATCATAGTTTCTCTGTCATAATACGTTCACTACGGAGGAACAACATAACTCTGTGTTGCGTTAATCTATCTGAATCTTCTGTCTGTTATCACAATCACTACAGGTGAATATCACGAGTGTTGTGTTAATCCATCGTAATTCTTTTGCTATAATACAGTAACTACAGAGGATTAACATAGCTGAATGCTACGTTTCTCTGTAGTACTGTGATTTCTTCTCTGCTATATCACAGTAACTACAGAAAAATCAAATAACTGACTTCTGTCTTCATCCATCCAGATCTCCTTGGCGTTAAAGCAGTCACTACAGAAGATTAACATAACTTGGTGCTGCGTTAATCTATTTTAATCTTCGTTTCTATATCACAGCGATTAAAGAGAAATGAAATAAGTGTGCTACGTTATTCCATCGTAATCTGCTTAATTTGAAAGTGCTCACAATATGTCACCAACCTGTTTCGTCTCAATACAAAACGATTAGTCGCAAACATTTATCACGTTTCCATGATTTATTCCACAATAGCGAAGGAAACCATGTTGTATGTGGCGTTTTTCACGAACATTGACGTGTCTTTATGAGCAGACAATTATAACTCTCGGCGCTGATGGACTCAAAGATCGTCTCAGACCATCTCTTTAGAAAAATGAAAAACTCTGATGTTAAACCTGTCCTAGTCCTGTCCGGTAACCTCCCTATAGTAAGTGATTCAAACAAATTTCCGGTTTGCGTTATATATATATATATATATATATATATATATATATATATATATATATATATATATATATATATAAGTACGGCAACACAGCTTTGTAGAAAACTGCAGAAACTAACATTTGAAAAATTACCCCTGACACATATTCAATTGATCGCATTCTTTAGAAATAGCCGCCTTTAGATCTTGCCATTCATAAAATGTGATCCATTTGTAAATAAAACATAAACAAATAACACGCCTGTAGTCTGTAGACAAAACCATATATGACTAAAATCTATTTTCTGTATTCAAAAGAGATTTGTGTAATGAATGCCGTCGCAGGACGTAGAATCGACTATTGCTATCGGATGGATCCATTGTAGTGTACAATTACGCACAAATATCGGGAATCGACATCTCCTATACAAGTTTCTTACTGGACGCAACCTTCTTTTTGCTATGGCTCTGTTATTATTCTTTTGGTGTTTACACCGAAACTCTTTTCGTGTTACCTCCACTATAATCATCGATATTATTCGTCACCTCGATAGCTGCAAGCATTATTATTAGGAAAAACGTCATCTCTAAAGCTCCATTGAATCAACCTTTTAATGAAAGAAGTTAATCATTAGGTTCTCACAATACAGACATGTGCGCAATGCGGCTAAATCTTGGAAATAATAAAAACAAGCCTATGATATTCACAAAGATCTGTCCAGTTTGAATGACAAATCGGTGTAGAAATGTAATATGATAAAATTATTAATACAGAACATTAAGTTCTTACATATACCAATAAAATGTGCCACAGCTGAAATCGAAGTTAGAATTTGAAACTTTAAATAATTAACTTTATTTACCAACTACCTGTCTCGATACAGCATTTCCCAAAATTTCATTTTTTGTTAAATTTTTAATTTCCATTTTCTTTTCCGTTCCAGGAACCTAAATTAAATATTTGTCGCTATATTTTGGTTTTATTCTTACGCTTTGGTTGATTTTAGTGAGTCAGATATAGATTTAATCCATTTAAATTTTTGTAAGTATCTGCTAATTGATTTACGTGGATTTAATCATGAAATCCAAAAATGAAAAAATTAATGACTAATTTAAAACGAATAGAATTAATATGAGATAAAAAAAAAACGCTAAGCATCGAGGTTTTTAAAATGTAATTGTTTACAGATTTCGTAAATAAATAAATGATTTAACTAAAGAAAATAATTCATTAAAGATATATTCCTACTTTACACGTCGTAGCAGTATAGTTGATTTTGTCTTTTCTTGTTTGAAAGAACATTTTTAATCTACTGATCTCCAATTCGAAATAGCATTTTTATTTAGTCTACTGATCTCCAATTCGAAATAGCATTTTTATTTAGTCTACTGATCTCCAATTCGAAATAGCATGTTCTTTATTTTATTTACCTCCAATTTCAAATATCATTACTCTCAGTCTCCTGAGCTGTTGTTTTAAAAATCGCTTTCTTGTGAGCTTAAATTCAAAATCGCATTTTTCAGTGAACCCAGCCTCATTTCGATACGTGGCATGTTAACTCGGAAGTCCATCAGTAACTCATAAAAAAGCTGTTTTATAGTTTTAGTCGCATAAATATGTGACGATGCAGACATTATCATTAATGGTCGCAGTATATCCCTTTCCACGAGTAGTTCCAAAAAAATACTGCAGGATTTATCCCTCCTTGGTGAGAGATAATAGGACATGATTATCTGTACAGACGCCATAGAAAACACTAAAATTCAACATGGAAGAATGATCGAAATCGGCTTAGAAACTAACAATTGAATCCTCTTGATTCATCATAATTTTTCAGTTATAAAATGCTTTAACACAGCCTTTTATATTATTTATTCATATTTTCGATATCGATAGCATCGTTTTCATCCATCAATTTCTTCATATTTATGTTGTATTGCTTATTCGCTCTTTACAACATATAAAAGGATGCTAAGATCAATGTGAAAGTCTGTCAAGCTTTCGTTCAGAACAGCATTTTCTATAGTTTGCCAGGTTTAAGTTTGACGTATCATTTTATTTAGTCGAATCGCGTTAATTTTTAAATAGCATATTCTTTATACTATATAGTCTATGTTACTTTAATCTTATTTTCATCGGAAAATGCATACATTGAACTTGTGAAACTTTTACATACGAATTTTCGTTCCCTTAAACATTGGGTTGGTAGCGTATTAAGCAAAATATATAACCACAATTTATGTATGCGATTAAATCTATATAACGTTTTCTATCAGTTCATGCTGGGCTTTCTGATTAACATTAAATATAATGCCACTAATCCAATCTTTATTCCGTTACGCTTAAGTCTAAATAGCATCATCTTCATCTGTCGGCCTCAATTAAAACCACTTTATGTGTCGAGGATTTTTCTGTTTGTCTGTTGAACTACATTTGAAATAGCATTTTTACTTCGTAGAGCACTTCGAACTGATTTTGGCCAATAGTATGGAAATCAAACAAGCATAACACAGAACCATTTTAGTTGCATAATAATGATCTCCAAACTTTTTACTTATATTTTCTCTTAATTGACGCAAAGAGTACCGTCACGCAATGCGGCATCTTGACTGTTTTTTTTTTCAAAACCAGTTGTTTATTGCTTAACTACAAAGTGTAACGTGTAAGACTTTCTGCAAAACCCTTGACATTCCGGCAAAGGGGATATAAGTATAAAGTCATTCACTCTGTTACAGTTGGTGGGAATCTATGCTTCTCGTATTGTATTCCTTTTAAAACATTATTTACTTATAATATTACGTGAAAATAAAACCAAAAATGCTCACTTACCAAATTGCTGAAGTAAATTCCTTTTTATTCGTTGCGCAAAATTCCATCAACAACAATTCCATCTTTAAGACATAGAAGAGTATACTTACCTGAAAAGAAGATAAACATAGTTTTAGAATGCATATCATAAAGAAAGGATGAAGAGTAGTGCTCTACCAAATATCATTGCGTGCCTTTATTCAAAATTTGAAATATTATTTAAAAAAATATAAATGACATAAATGAATGCTTCCTCTTCGTTTTCTTCTTATTCTTGCTCACCATCATCAACATCTCCTTTTTATCTTTATAACTTTCTAATATTACTGCCTCCCTCAACAATAAATTGCAGTATTTGCATCGGTTGGCACCACACCGAATAGTCAAAGGGTCTATAAGGATGAAAAGACCGAGATGTGTAAGCACTGACCAGACATCTACAGAATTGGTGCGAAGGAAACTGAGATCTTGAGGAGGTTTATTACCTCCCAAATTCCAGTGAAGACCAATAATCATTGCCAGCGATTAGTCAATGGCAAACGACTGTGGCGATAACGCAACATCATTTGCAAAGGTTACCAAGAAAATTGAAGAGTACTAGTAATTTAGGGGAACTTGTTACCCAGACTCTAGGGAACACCACCGATTGTTGTCAGTCAGCAATGTTTGGTGATGTCCTGTGTAGGAACCCTAGTAGCTACTACTACTACTACTACTACTACTACTACTACTACTACTACTAATAATAATAATAATCATCAAAGCAAAACAGAAATGAAAGAAAACCCCTCTAAAAAAAATTGCACCCATACATTTTCTTGCACTAGCCTCAGTTGGCATCACAGAAAATGATATAGAACCTATTGCGCTATGCTCATAACATCTTATCACATTCTTTGTTTTTATTAGACCACTTCTCCCATTTTGCTGCCGTAATAAAGTACTTCTTCAGCGTCTTTTACAATGGATCATAAAAAGAAATTAAGTGAAAAACCTGAACGATTTATTTTTAGTTAACAAAAAATATATATAGAATTATTTCAGATAAAAGAAGAAACGCATGCACATAATATATAATAATTCTACTCGGTATCATGATTATAACAATGAAAACTAAATGAAAAAATAATGAGAAAAATGCAATGAATTAGAACGCAAAAATTCAGCATTAGGAAATAAATCATTTTATAAACAATGTTTATTTATGTTTTTATGTATATTCTCCGCTATTTATGTATATACGCGCTGATATAAAGATGATAAATAACACACGTTGAAAACATTTCTAGATTGAAATACCAGTACTTAGCCGAAATATTTAAACCCATATATTCGTAATAAAGCTGTAACCTTTTTGAATTGAACATAAAAAAATGTGTCTGTTCCTGGTAAAACAGTACATCAGAATACACACACACACACACACACGCACACACACACACGCACACACACACACACACACACACACACACACACACACACACACACACACACACACATATATATATATATATATGGGGGGATCCTAAAGAAGATTAAAACAATACATATATAATGTAACGCACACCTGCAAACTGGAGTACTGTTTACTGTATTTGAAAAGTGAATGTCAGAACTGGTTTATCGATTTGGACTTTATTTCGTCAGGTCATGTAAATGTGTTAATAACGTTTCCGAATATACTTTGCACAAAAATAATAGCAAAGAACGGTTGTGCTTTAAGCAGCATCACAATAAACATTTTGGGTAGTCATCATCAAAATAGCGAGATGATTTCGAAAATCAACATGGAAGAGGGTTTGAAATCTAACAAGAAGAAATTAGGAATTAAAATCGAGAGGGGGTGAGTTTTGTGTAGGTTAGAGGTAATAATTTATAAGTCAGGGTAGAAAGCAAGAAAGGATAACAGACGAAAAAATGGTAAATAATCGTTAAATGCCATTATAATACGTTGGCACATGGATTTCTAGCATGGTCACTGCAGTTAAGCAACGCCGAGCCTTACCAGTTCTAATTCTGTGATCAGTTTGGGAACAAAAAAGTGCTGGATGAAGTAATAATTCAAATTAATTACAAAACGATCCTGGACAAAAAAATCGTACGATTTTGACATAAATTAACCCACCAATGGTTAACATGACTTGAAACTTAGCATCAACAAAAACCGTTAAATCAAACCCTTCCTAATTATAGTAACATTTCTTTACTCGTAATACTATTTCTAGTGTCTACTTGTCATTGATGCGTAAGCACACAACTGTTGCAACTAACATCTCCCTCGAATCAACTTTTCCTAATCGTAACAATTATTTTGCTTAATATTTACAAAATTTAATTAAGAAAATAGACAAATAAGAAACAAAAATGCATTCTGGTCGATTTTTATGTAGATGTGTCTGAACTTCAGATCCTGGTTGAACAAAAACGGGCATGTTTGGCATTAAGCAGTATTAGGTTCGTAGTTAATCTTACAGGTCTCTGGAAGAAATCTAGGAAGAATCGAAATCAGAATATCATTCGCTAGTCGTCTCTTGCTCTGGAAGTTTCAAGCAAAAGCGTGCCAGTCACGTATCTGCGAATCAATAGAATGAGATAAAGTATGTTGCATTTGTGTCAGTCCTCTGTCTTTTTGGGTCACACTTGCCCTGATTCGAATGCAAACGCCGAGGTTAGCTTTTTTCGTTGAACAAAGTAATATCTTGCAATCCTGCAGATTAACGAATAGCTGAGAACTACATGGCGACCAAACAATACTGATTTGGTTGTTTTTGTTTTACGCCATATCAACCCTTTTCAGGTTATTTAATGCCGAATCCAAAGATTTTGAAGAAAGATTTTTTTAATAGAATATATTTGTTGTTTTCAAGTCGGTTTCTATTTAACCCATAGTTGGGACCCTAACAGGTACTACCACTCCAGGTCAGAGTGTATCTGGGAGCAATAGCAATTAAACGGTGGGTCCACACTCCCGAAAGCCCGCAAGCTGGGGCCTCACCACTGGATATAGTTTAAGGTCATATTCTAGTTTGATTAGCTTAAAAAGCAAGAGCAAAAGCATTAAAAATCAAGGACAAAAGTGTATAAGGATAGACAAAAAGGACATAATAGAAATGAAGAGAAATGGGAAATAAAAGAGAGAAAGAAGAGATACGTAAATATCGAAAAGAAGGAACAAATAAGAGAAGGAAGAAATAAAGAAAGAGTGAACATGAAAAAAACCCCAGTACTGATAAATGAAAGCAGAAGTAAAATACTAATGTACAAAATAGAAAGTGTCAAAATAGGATGAAAATAGAACAAAAAGAAGAGCCGCGAGGGAGAAAACAAGAACTGAAAGAGACTAGAAAAAAGGGGTAAAAAGAAAGAAAGAATGAAATAACAGACAAAAATGATGGTTTAACCAAACAAATAAATAAATATAACAATTTCTTTTCTGTATAAATAAAAGTATAAAATAATTTTACGCATGTATTTCTCACTCCAACATAACATTAATAAGTACAACTTTTATAATAATAATAATAATAATAATAATAATAATAATAATAATAATAATAATAATAATAATAATAATATGTTTTATTTACTATTAATCGAGTAACCGCATGAGAACAGGAATGGTGCAATCAAGAGATGCTATGTCCAAATAGGGCAAAACTCAATAAGATGCAAATGTGGAGAGGAGAACTTGACGATGTAGGTCTACATTTTGTTTCCCTTTTCTGTTGATTAATCATCAACCATCTCACATAACACAAACAATACTATCACAGACTGTGCAAATAAGTTATAAACTGTCGTGTAATCATATATTAAAATACACAAAATGACCAGAGGTGGAAAGTCTGCTGCAATAATTCATTAACTCAACATTAATTTAAAACTCGGTTTACAAAGCAAAATAAACCAAAAAATGTGTCTCTTGAATGTGTATTAGGGTAGGTGTTAGATCGGTTGTAAGCTATATAGCATTACATATGTCTAATTTGCTGATGTCTTTTAAGTTATGGACATAGAATTTAGTAGAGGTGATACTCTAAGTATGTCCACATGCAAATATCTTCCTCTAATATACTTGTTAAATTTACGGATTCATCTTTCCACGCGAGCTATATGTTAAATAGTCAGGCAATTAGTCTTGGAGAAAGAAAAATCCGAAATAACGCTAGTTCTTTGCCGTTTATCTGAATATTGTTTCCATTTGAGTTATATTTGTACTTTTAATAAAATTTAACCAATGTTATCGAAGTGTACAATCAGCATAAGGTTAAATAGTAAAGGGGTGGAGAGAGGGCGCCATATTAGGATGGTTAAGTATTAAAAGTTATAAAAATATATACTTCGATTGGAGAGCAGTTCTAGTGCTCTCAGCGTGCCGACACCGACAAAAACAGATGCAGTACCCGGCGGACGATGGGGTGGGGACAGTATGCATAGGTAGAAAAAGTCGGTCTCTCAGTACATGTGAATTGTATTTCTCTCTCGAATTTATTCTTTCTAAGTCTCTCTCGCTCTTACACAAGTATTTGGGTTTTCTGTTTTTGTTCTGTTACTATGAAACTTTTAAAAACAAATCAGCGTCCATGTGTTTTAAATAACAAAAGTCTTGGTTACAACAGAAAAGACGCAATGTCTGTTACATAAATCACTCATCAAAGAATTTTAAGAAACGGATGCAAACAAAAATATATGAAAGAAAAAGTAACATAAACCCGAAAAGCAAGAACAAGAATTAATGAAAAATATCGGGAATGACGAGTTGAAAATCACATCATACAGCAAAGATCCTACAATGATGTCTGCAGAAGTTTTCATGAAAAAGAAATGAATGGATAACCTGTTCCTGACCCGAGCTATAATGATTTTCTCATCACGTCTATTGTAATTGTTGGTAGATTACGTTCTTATTGGTGTAGACATGGTCGATAATATCTTATTCAAATGTACTTATTATATTCTATTCAATAGCTGAGAAAGGTTTGTATACGTTTTGTTTGTTATTCATAACTCATCAGTCTTTTGGCTGGAAGAAATCAAATCATATTCAATGGATGTGGACAGTCGATCAGTGTGCTTAGTCACAAATATTATTCAAGGCAAAAACAATGATTCCAAACGTCATCAAGTATAGGTTTCACTTAATGCACCTTGTGATATATATATATATATATATATATATATATATATATATATATATATATACAGTAGCGTCCAAAAGTTAAGGGCTAGTAAAACC
>NC_136484.1:140323338-140380838 GCF_053919585.1 Euprymna scolopes
CATATATATATATATATATATATATATATATATAGTCATTCACATACAATACTTTTTGCTGTATCACAGCTCATCAGTGCGGATAGACTTGCACCCATTCCTAGCGAGGGATTGAACCTACAACTATGATAGTCTGCAGTTTTAACCTCAGGCACATAGGATCGATGCTCTAAACGATCTAATCAATTGTCCATTTATATAGACACGCGTCAACGGCTTTTACAGTGCGTGGCCGGCTTTTATATTTATAAAAAGAGAGCGTCGCATTAAAGCTAATAAAGCAGCGGGTCAAATCATTTTACGAAAATGATTGGAGAGGAACTTAAAATGTAGTCATCCACGTACTGTTCGTATATAATGCAATACTTTTTTTGTCAAAAAACAAATGAGACACTAGTACTAAACAGTGTTTATATAAATCATTGAGATCGCTCTTGCTAATTGCGTCCGTTCCGTATTCAAATAGAATCCTGGTAAAACTGTTAGAAAACAAGCTTTCCAAAATTGATGAGAAAAATGGCAAACCAGAGTTATTATAAATCTTTATTTGCATAGTAATTTTATAACGAGTTTCCAAAAAATTAATATATTGTAAGGTGAATCTCTTATTTTATTCAGCTACTTTCTCATATATACGCAATTGTTTAGTAAGTTATTATTATTATTATTATTATTATTATTATTATTATTATTATTATTATTATTATTATTAACAGGATTTTTCTTACAAGGTAGCCACCACGTATCAAGATCCAAAGACCACTCGAGAATAAGGATTAATGAGTGTAAGATGGTAGTTCAGTAATCGGTAGTGGTGTAGACCGGGTAAAATATAGCCTCAAAATAAGTTTTTTTTTTGGATAGAGAAAGAATTACACTTGGTATATATGAATTTATCAACGTTTCTATGAAAATATTGGATTTTTAATATAGAACTGACCAAAATGAGATAAATTAATAAATACTCAGAAAGTAATATTTTGCTACATAGGTCAATAAAAATAGATAGACAATCTTTTATTTGATTCTTCAGTCCAGTGCTTTTTGCCCTGTTTCTTTCGAATGTTCCTTTTCTTTACATACTGTTTCGCCGACTTCTTTTTATCAGAAATAACCGCTGCACGTCAAAATTACTACTTCTTTTTTTAAAATTTATTTTTTACACAATGATCACCACTTATCAAGGCCCGGAAGCCACTTAGGGGTAAGGGTTATTGCAAGTACATTACGTTAGTGTGGAGATTTGATGAAGTGTTTAATTAAGTTCATTAGAAATTTGTTAACATTGGACTTGAAGACATCCAAGTTGTAGTCCGGAGGGAAGCAGGCAGACGGAACAGAGTTCCACAGGCGGGCAATTCTAAGAAAGAAGCTTTGTTCATGGAATCCGCGTTTTGATTTAGGCACAAATATAGAGTGGGGCAAAATTTTCACAGTGGATTTAGCTATACGGGTGTTTTTCGTCAAAGATTGGCGAGGAGGAACCAGAGATTGGAGTTCAGACGAGCACCTGCCATGGAAATAACGATAAAACAAGGATAGGCTCGCAACGTCTCTTCTGTGGGAGAGAGGTTGCAGGGTAGAGAAAAGGGCATCCCCCACTAAGCCACGAAGTCTATTTTGAACTCTGTCAAGGCAGGATAGGCTGTTTTTAGCAGCTCCTGCCCAGATATGGCAACAGTATTCCATCCTTGGACGTACTTGGCTTTTATATAGATAGAGAATTGGATCAGTAGTGAGATATCTTCTGGAGCGGTAGAAGGATCCTACCATCTTTCCAGCGACCTTGGCAACAGACTTGATGTACGTGTTCCATTTAAGATCAGGAGTAAAGGTCAAACCCAGAAGCTTGTCAAAACACGGGGCCTCACCCAGACGAGAGCCATCCATCACAATTGTTGCCAGATGGGTATCAGAGCGTTGATAATGTAAGGATAGTGTTGTGGTGGCAACCACTTATTTGCATATGCGAATAACATAACACTATAAATGGCAAGCCTAGGTTGGCCTTGGTGTGTCTTACTCAAATGCCACCGGAAGTGACACCGAAGAGCGTACATGTCCTCCCACCAAGACTCTCTGACATGACACCGTCATTTGTACATATTGTAAATATACCTTTTCTTAAATACACTTATTATTGCGTTATCTTGTTGTTTGCGTCTTCATTGTATTTCCTTACTAATTATTGTTCAACCTTGCAACCACAACAGTTGGCGACGAGATATGAAGCGTCAAATATAACAGTTTGACGAAGAACTATTTAAAAAAAAAGTACAACGCAAAGGTTGACCATTTTTTTTTTAAGGAATGCAAAGTGTTGACGAGCAAACGGATTTTACGCTAAAGAGAAGTTTCAACCCAAGTGAAAAAAAAAAAAAAACTCTAACGTGGCAAAAGCGACAATTTACGCCGTTTTCTGGGATTCCGACTTGCAAACGAATGTAAAAGTGAATTTTTGTTTTGTCGCTACACGACAAATCTTAATAAAGGACCAACTTGCAAACGAAAAGCGAACTTTGTTCTGTCGCAAAAACGACAGGTCAGACCCGTATTACGAAAAGCAAGGAAGTAACCTACGAAAAAATTCACCAGTGGATTCTAATTACTGTTCTCCGTAAACAAAACAACAACTAAAGGACTTTTTAATTAATGTTTTGGTTGACGTCGGTACTAAAAGGAAATACCACAGTTAAAACTAAAATTCAAGGAAAGGATTTTTTTTCTTGAAGTTGTCACTGAATAACTGATAATACAGTAAAACGTCACGGAAAAAAAGGTAATTTCAATTAAGAGGTATTTTAATTACTAAAATACTAGAGAAAAAAAACTCAAAGAACTAAATGTACTGCATACATTTATTCAATTGTGACTCGATTAAAAAAAAAACCCAAAATTTTATTTGGTGGAAAGAGTTACTTATTAGTAAGTGCCTAAAAACGGAAAGTCAATTCAATTTCGTGATTCCAGATAAACCTGTTTTATTTTTTTTTTTTTTTGCAGCGTGACTCGCAAAAAGAATATATTCTTGCAAGCAGCGATATTATTATTAAAAACAGGAGCTTACAGCAATTGCTTTTTTGTTGTAACCCAAACCGGTGTATATTGTACATGGTACAATATTTTTTTTTTTAACTACACACTAAAAAAAACCCCAAAAAACATGGAAAACTTATCAAAAATGTTTATGCAATTTTTACAAGCACAGGCTGAGCGGGATGAACGCAGACAAGCTACACAAAACGAGCTTTTGCAAACACAAATACAGGCACAGGTTGACCGCGAGGAAAAGAGAGAGGACAAATTATTGAAATGGCAGCAGGAACAAGAAGAAAAGCAGAAAATGGCACAATTAAAGCAGAAAAAACTGCAATTGGAGCAGGAAGAAAGGCATAAGAAACTACAATTGGAATATGAAGAAAGACAAGATGAACGTTTTGCGAAAACACTAGAACTACTAAAGAGTAATCAAGAAAATGTCGATAGTGTTAATGTCTCCCATACAGCTATTTTTAATAGCATGGATACATTTTATTATGTGCCTGAGGAAGAGAAGAATTTTGAAGCATACTACACAAGATACGAGGATGTTTTTCAACTGGACTGTAAAAATTGGCCAAATAGTCAGAAAGTGAGCCTCTTACTCAGAAAATTGGGTACATCAGAACACAGCAAATTCGTAAATTACATATTACCTAAAAAAACTGCGGAATTAGAATTCATGGAAGCTGTAAAATTACTAAAAGAATTATTTAATCCAAATATATCTCTTTTTCATAAAAGATGGCTGTGCATGAATCTAAGAAAGATGGACAACCAAGATTATTTGACATACACATCAGTTGTCAATAAAAACTGCGATAATTTTAAGCTTGCAGAACTAACGGTAGAAGATTTTAAATGTCTAATCTTCGCTCAAGGGTTAGTTTCCACGAAAAAATGCAGAAATACGCAGACGAGTGTTGTCTAAGCTGGAATCTGAGCAAGATTTAACCCTCCAGAAACTAGCAGAGGACTGTGAAAGGGCCATTACACTAAAAAAGGATTAAAAAAATATAGAAGAATCCGGAGTGGCATATGTAAGAAAAGTTAGAAAACTATACGCACCAACCAAGAACTTTACAAAGAAAAGCAATGGAACGGGATATTCCAAAGATAATAACCATAAATATAGTACAGAATATAACAAGCCTCTTCCTAGATATAACTGTAAGAGATGTGCAGAAAAGCATTGGGAATCAGATTGTCCTCATAAGAAGAAAAAATGCTACATTTGTAAGAAGGTGGGACACAAAAGCGATTGCTGCAAATATATAGATTACACCAGAAAGAGAGTACAGCAAACAAAATCAAATACAAAATTAGACAAAGATCGGCGAAAATACGTAAAAGTGGAAATATTTAAAACATCAATAAAGTTACAACTCAACTCCGGCTCCGATGTTTCTATAATATACCTGAATACGTGGAAAAAGTTGGGAAAACCGGCCATGATGAAAACTAGTAAAGCAGCCCGGACGGTAACTGGTGGTGGTATAAAATTTGAAGGAGAAGTTGTCCTCCCGATAAAATTGAAAGGGATATCGAAGAAATTAAAAGTATTCGTACTAAAAAATAGTGAAAATCTGTTTGGAATAGATTTAATTGAGAAATTCGGACTATGGGATAAGCCAATCAATACATTCTGTAAAAAATTAGAATGTTCTTCTCCAACAACAGTAAATATAAAAGACGATTTAAAAGAATTATTTCCTGAGGCATTCACGACTAACTTAGGTCGCTGCAATAAATTCAAGGCCTCGTTTGAACTTAAAGAAAACGCCAGCCCAATTTTTAGAAAAAAGCGAAATGTTCCGTTCGCTGGGTTGGAAAAGATTGATAAAGAATTAAATAGATTGGAACAGACGGGAATTCTATCAAAAATAGAACACAGCGAGTGGGCAGCCCCCACCGTATACGTAAAGAAAAAGATATTGAAATCTGTGTGACTTCAAATCTTGGGAGGGGGGTGTTGTGGTGGCAACCACTTATTTGCATATGCGAATAACATAACACTATAAATGGCAAGCCTAGGTTGGCCTTGGTGTGTCTTACTCAAATGCCACCGGAAGTGACGCCGACGAGCGTACATGTCCTCCCACCAAGACTCTCTGACTCGACACCATCATTTGTACATATTGTAAATATACCTTTTCTTAAATACACTTATTATTGCGTTATCTTGTTGTTTGCGTCTTCATTGTATTTCCTTACTAATTATTGTTCAACCTTGCAACCACAACAGATAGGAGTTTGGTTTTGGATGCATTAAAGGTAACCAGCCACATCTTCATCCACTGAACCACGTGCTCGAGATCAGAGGAGAGAGAATCAGAGAGAACTTTGTCATTTACAGCCTTTGATGTGTTGCCGAAGATGGTCGTGTCACCAGCATAGATGTCAACGAATGATTTAAGTATGTGTTTAGGGGGGTCATTGATGTAGATCAGGAAGAGAGTTGGGCCCAGGATTGACCCCTGAGGGACTCCAGCATTTATATTGCAGGCCTCCGATTTTTGTCCATCTACCACTACTCTTATGAGCCTATCGGAGAGAAATGATTTAATGACTGAGAAAACATTTCCAGTTATACCGTAGCTGGAAATCTTGTGAAGTAGACCCTTATGCAATACCTTGTCGAAGGCCTTTGATATGTGAAGAGCAATTGCCCTAGAAAGGAAGCCTTTGTCAAGAGATTCACTAATCCTGTGGGATATAACCGTCTCATACAATTACAATTATTATTATTATAATTATTATTATTATTATTATTATTATTATTAGTAGTAGTAGTAGTAGTAGTAGTATTAGTAGTAGTAGTAGTAATAGTAGTAACCGTAGTAGCAGTAGTAATAGTAGTAGAGATTTAATAGAAATTTTTCAACATTCAAACTGATTTGAAATGCTAATAATAACTTCCGATTACGCATACAACAATTAAAATTTAATTAGAATTAAACACACTATTGGACGCACTGATTAACAGATTTGTTGAATGGAGATGGAAAAATAACGTATGTTACTTAAAGGGTTGCCGATAATAGTGTCATTCCGAAAACAAAACCTCCTATCTACATAATAAAGTATTATGAAAGAAAAGATATAAACATATACATTTTGGGGATTTAAAATATAAACTATATATATATATATATATATATATATATATATATATATATATATATATATATATATATAGGGAGGGGTTCCTTCTGTCTTTGAAAGAATATGGATACCCACGAAGGGGTGCCTGCACGCGCAATTTTTGTGGCAGGAGATGCGCAATCTCCAACCATATCTCTCCTGAGTCGATATTGTTAAATACTAATGGTAAGTAAAGTGTATGTTCAGGACGACTGGAAATAAATGCAGAGATAAGCGGAGAGCACATACAGCGCCTAGAATTCCCAAATAGTCAACCATATGATACTAACCAGGACAACGTTGTTTAACTTCGGTGATCTGACGACAACTTGTGTGTAAATGCAATAGCCGTATATATATATATATATATATATATATATATATATATATATATATATATATATATATATAAATAATGGAAATAGTATTCCGACAAAATAGAGAAAATAAAAAGGAACAAACCGTATTATGTGTTCATTAACGTTTCGTCTTTATTTCGAGACTTCCTCTGGATCAATGAGATTAAGAAACCAAAAAATATACCAGTATAAAATATTTGAAAATGTTTCACGTGCACAGTGTGACGCAGTTATATTTCAGAGAAACGGAAAATTGATGTTGGAAATTCAAAAAGGAGGGGGGGGGCTGGCGCTGTTAAAGAGAAGGAAATTTTAGTGAGGTCATATAGTCGTTAATTTAATTTTGAAACTATGAACGCAAGTTTATATTCTTATTGGGAAAAAAGATATATCTGTTGAAATTCAAATATGAGTTTGTAACAGAAATGAAATGAGTGTTTTCTATGTAATTTATTGATTGAGATTATGTCTTAATTATTACAGGGGGTGTTTGAATGGTGTGAGAAAGTTAACCTGTGTCCACAGTTAAATAATGTTCTTTTAATAACAGTTTACTTATTAATGGCGCTATGTTATAGAAACCTCCACGTTGTTTAATAGTGCTTGAAATTGCGATAAGCGCAGAATCAAGAAGTCTCCGGCGCGGTTTATTTGAAATAAATTTAACTACGAAATAAAGACGAAACGTTGATGAACATATAATACGGTTTTTTCCTTTCTATTTTCTCTCTCTCTCTCTCTCTCTCTCTCTATATATATATATATATATATATATATATATATATATAGATAGATAGATATATACACAAGTATATATATATGTGTGTGTGTGTGTGTATATATATGTATATATATGATATTATATGTATACACGATAATTATCAATTTGAAAAAAAAATCTTATATGGCCAAAGGAGTTCGAATTGAATTGTAAACATAGATAACAACAGGCTACATTCGGGATTTAGATATAAAAATTGAGGATAGGATTTTTCTTATTTTTGTTAAAAGAAACTCTTTCCCGCTTCATATAGTTAATATGTCGCATAAAGATAGCACCTGTCCTGTTTTTTATGTTTTATGAAACCATTATGTCAGAGCTTTTAGAATAGGTCGCGTTACTTTTAAATTAATAGATTTTATACCCCCAGTTTCTAGCTTAGTAATATGGATGATAAAACAAAGTGCGGATAGAACTAAAATATTTAAAGAGTTAAATATAGCGTTTGTTCGTTATCCTGATTCTATTGAATCGTATAAAATTAACAGGAATATATTAATAAACGACATGCAAAACTATATTAGTAATGTATAAAATGTATTATACAAAAAGTGTATATATATACATAAATATTTTTAACTTTTATATATTTTTAATTTTAAATAAATAAGAATGTAAATATATAGAATACTAATCATAGTAGGGGTGATAAACAGTCAAATGGAGCAATCCTAATCTTAAAAATACAACAAAAATGTTTATTTTGAATTTGGAAACAGCCGAATCTCGCAGGTAAGGAAGACGTTTTTAATAACATTAATAGGCTAACCAAATTAATTAAGACACTAGATCTAATATCTGTTACATTTGTTCTTGAAATAAAGGGAGGTGGTGTCTGATCAACACTGCCATAGAGCCATGACTTAATACATTGTTTTGTCTTTAAATACTCGAAACAGTGTTTTATGTTAAACAACTGATGATCGTAATAAATTAACAATTCGAGAGAACAAGTTGATGCGTTGGTTGCAGGTGATTATATGAATTACTAGTTTTCTAACGAATGATAAAAAATATAAAAATTAAATATATTTTTATATAGTATTAAAGCTTAAAAATCTTCCCAGAATATATATATATATATATATATATATATATATATATATATATATATATATATATGAGAATCGGCTTGGTTCCCACCAGTTTTGGCAAATAGCAAACAGGATCCTGAACAGAAGCGTGTGTTCTATCCCAACCATCATCAATGGACCTGAGGTTATCTCGTCAGCATCAAAGTCAAACTAGTTGCCAAGAACTTTGCAACTAATTCTACCCTATGCGACCAAGGCCATTAACTCCCCGTATTTCCTCCTATAACAGACAACACGCTATGCAACATACAAATATATGTGCTTGAGGTCGCTAAGCTAATCAAGAACCTTGATTCCAGTAAAGCAACTGGCCCTGATGGCATTCCGATTATAGTGCTGAAAAGCTTCAACCAGAACTTGTCCCAGAACTTGCTCTAATACTTATAAAACTGTTTAAGAAGTGCTTCCCAACACCCTGGAAAACCTCATCAGTATGCCCTGTATTTAAGAATTCAGGTGATCAGGTCTCCCTCTCAGTACAGACTAATAAGTCTTCAGTGTATCATGAGTAAGTTTCTGGAATCCATATTAAATAGAGAAGTAGTCAACCACCTCAACAGAAATAAACTTCTTAGTGACATGCACTGCCAGATCAACAGCAGATGTGCTAAGCCTCGATAAGGTATGGCATAAGGGCCTACTTCACAAGATTTCCAACTACGTTATAACTGGAAATGTTTTCTCGATCATTAAATCATTTCTCTCTTATAAGTTCATAAGAGTAGTGGTTGATGGGCAGAAACCAGAGGCCCTCAGTATCATCAACACTCTGATCCCCATCTAGCATCAATTGAAATTGATGGCTCTCGACTAGGGGAAGCTCCATGTTTTGATAAGCTTCTGGGCTTGACCTTTACTCCTGATCTGAAATGGAACACGGACATCAAGTATATTGCCAAGGTCGCTGGAAAAATGGCAGGATCCTTTTATCGCTCCAGAAGATATCTCACTGCTTATGCAATTCTCTATCTATATAAAAGTCAAGTTCGCCCAAAGATGGAGTACTGTTGTCACATCTGGACAGAAGCTTCTAAAAACAGCTTATCCTGCCTTAACAGAGTACAAAATAGACTTCGTGGCTTAGTGGGAGATGCCCTTTTCACTTCCCTGCAACCTCTCTCCCACAGAAGAGACGTTGCGAGCCTGCCTTTGCTTTATCGTTACTTTCATGGCAAGTGCTCGTCTGAGCTCCAATCTCTAGGTCCCCCTCGCCAGTCGTTCACGAAGGGCACGCACCCGTCTAGCTGACACCACTGTAAAAATTCCCCCCTCTTTATCTGTGCCAAAACCAAAACGTAGATTCCATGAACAAATCTTCTTTCTTATGTTCTCTCTGCCTGTTTCCCACCTGACTACAACCTGGATGTCTTCAAGTCCAACATAAACAAACTCCTGATCAACCGCCCCCTTAAGTAAGACACTTTATCAAATCTCAACACTAACGTAGTGTACATTCAATAACCTTTGTCCCCGAGTGGCTTCCGGGCTTTGATAAGTGGTGGCCTTCCTTGTAAATATATATATATATTCTTAACGATACCGTGTTAAAAGAAATAGAGAGACAAATATTTACTTATTTTCAAAATGTTACTCTTTAATTGGTAACATTTTGCGTAAATTGTTTTGTCTTCCAACGTTGGCATACAAGTATATACTAGTTCATCGATTGTATTTTGCACAATTAGTCTTCATTAGCGTGTAGAAAAAAGAAACAAACAATTTTTCCAAAGTTCCACAGTTGACGAATTAATTAATCTTATTAACACAGCGGGTATTTATATTTTTTTATCCACATGTCTGTGAGTGTTTTTATGTTGTGTAATATTTTTCCGTTTTTTAGGTTAAAAGTTTAACTATATTAAATTTATGGATTTGTCGCTGTACAAATATTAAGGGTAACAAGAGATTAGAAAGTGACTATGGGTTTAGTTTCAGCCATTTTTTCCCTTTGATCTTCAAAATACATGAGCGATTTTCCTGACAACACAAGCAACTGATGGCTTTAATACAATGGCAAGAAAGTGTAGGCTCCCCAAAATGTATAATTTAATAATTAAAAATATATAATCAGTTTTATTAGGGTTTTTTTTCTTGTACATCGTCACGAAGTTGAAATTTCGATGTTTTAAAACAAATTCCATACTGCAAATCAAAATAAACAAGACAATTGACATTGAACATGAGGCCTTAAAATTTGTTCTACTCGAAAGATGTTGATTGTATTATTCACACAAAAAAACAAACAAAAGTCATATGACGTCAAAATCGAACGATTAAAATATAATAAAACAACAACATTAAAAACGAGTCAAACTAAAGGAAACGTTTTATGTTGTTATGAAGGAGCTTTTAATGGATGATAATCAATACTTCGAACGACCTATCTAAATCGACGACATCTCGAAGCCAAATTCAGTTCTCAATATATTTAATCAATAAACTCCCCGCATTGCTATTAACGTTTTTCCTATCGATTTTTAAATCCCGTGCTTTTGTCTTCTTAAAATCATAGTCATAGTGTAAAAATATAATAAAAGTCAACGTATTTGGTTACGAATCGCCTCAATAATTATATTTTCTGAGCAAAACACGGGGAACTTAATTTTGATAATAACTGATAATAATATATTAAGTAAAAAATAATCACGTATGAAAATTAAATTCACGAACGAAAAATATAGGTTTAATCACCTACAATAACTGATAAAAAAGGAAGTAATACAGTTGTTTAACAATTAAAACAGCACGATACGAGAAAGAGTTTTGTCTTCGTTTATTTAAGGATTTGCTTTCGTCTTTTCTTGGATTTCATTTGTATTTTTTTTTTATTAATTAATCATGTTTTTTTTTCTTACTGAGAGAACGATAAAATTTTCTTTTATTTTATCGATCAACAAATTTGCTTTGTATTTGTGTCCTATCGAACAAAAATAAAGAGAGTTTTGCCTTTTTTAAAATCGTTTCGTTTCAGTGGCTTATAGGAATTATCCGGAATTAAATTGCGAATAGATAGAGAGGGAGAAAATTGCTACGTTTAAATAATCGAATTACTTCTCTTATATGGCAATATACTATGATTATTTTGTTATGGTGATAATAGCAAGGACTTCATGAAAACAATAAATGGTCCGATTTCAATTCCTTGTATTTTCAACATTTGACTAGATTCACATGAAATATGTTGAAAAGTTGTTTATACAAAGTTTAAAATAGCCACAGACACAGTATGTGTTATTATATTTTTAAGAATTTATTTTTGCTACCTTGAAAATTCTCATTTTTTCTTTACATTTATTTACCTATGGTTGTCTTTAATATTTGTCTGTTTATGATGAGTTGTGTGATATCATCATCGGCTACACACAATAAAACACGTGCAAGACTTTTATAATAAAAGTAAATATGATCATTCGCATGTATTTGTAAAAAATAATAAATAAAAATCATGACTGTGGACTGAGATTTTTATATTGGAATGAAACCCAACAGCATATACATGTATATATATATATATATATATATATATATATATATATATATATATATATTTCATATTTTTTCAATAAACATTATTCTTGTTTTATAGCTAAAAGCTCTAGTGTTTTATCATCAGCGTAGGAAGTGATAAGTACTGCTGGTTGAGAGGTTCAAATCCACTCAACAAAGCTAACCTTGACTTTGTGGGTGAGAGATATTCTCTATTAACCTTTAAATGCAAGTGAATTTATATAGTTATGTATTAGTGCAAGCGGGTTATCATAATCATATATACCTATACATAAAAACACGCACGCCCACACATGTATGTATGTATTTATGTATGTATGGATGGATGGATGGATTGATTGATGGATATGTTTATTTATATGCATATGTGAGGTAGAAAAGGCTCCCGTCAGCCGTGGTGAAGAAAATCCCTCTAGGAGAAGCAAATCTCTGATTAAAAAAAAAAACATAAAGCGGGAGACCAGTACCCGCATTAAGCTGGTCTGCAGTTTGATTGTTGCTGGCTACCTTGCTCTTGCTTGTTGCTGTATCTCAATATTTTGAACCAAGAGAGAGATTTAGTTATCGTACAAAGCTAAAATACTGTAATATCATCTTTGTATAGATACTCCCTCAGGCATTTGTCTATAAAAAGTAGTCCTGTGGCGATGGAAAAGTTGTGACGCGTATAGGCCTGAAATGCTGAAACCATGTAATAATTGATCTGACATCATTATATGTATGTATGTATGTTTATATATGTACGTGTATAAACATACATACATACATATAATGATGTCAGATCAATTTTGTCTACCTTGGGTGTGCCTTATCAAATGATGGCACTCTTAATGCGGAAATAAGACAGAGAATCAGCAAGGCATCTGATGTTTTTGGAAGGTTACAAGATAGAGTCTGGTCTGATGGTGATCTAACTCTGACAACTAAAATTTCAATATAGCAAGCATGTGTAGTACCATCCCTACTCTACGCATCTGAAACTTGGACCTTGTACCGGTCACATATAGAATTGCTCGAGAGGTTCCATCAGCACTGCCTTAGACACATTCTTGGTGTAAAGTGGTATAGCCTTGTCCCTGATACATATGTCTTAAAAAAGGCCAAAACAACCAGTATTGCTACCATTGTTATTAAGAACCAGTTGCGTTGGGCGGGTCATCTCATCCGGTTTGAAGACTATCGACTCCCAAAACAATTGTTCTATGGTGAGCTCTTTCTTGGAAAAAGATCCCAGCACAAGCCCCAAAAAACGTTTTCGTGATAGCATCAAGGAGAGTCTTGTGAGCTTTCATATTCATGTTGACAGTTGGGAGTCACTAGCGTATGTTCGCAAGCAGTGGAGGACACTGATATAAAGGGGTGCAAAACATTTGGAAGCCAAAATAGACCGAGCGAAGCTTAAGAGAGCATGTAGGAAATGCCAAACCTTGCCGCCAAACCATGGAGATCTCTGGATCTGTAAGGTGTGTGATCGGGCTCTGTTGTCTAAGGCAGGTTTTGTTAATCAAATGAAAGCCCACGATAATACAGGTTCCGCTGCTGTTAGTTTCATACAAATCAGTGAACGTTTTCAGTGTCATGTCTGCTTGAGGGTGTGCAGGTCACTGGCAGGGCTAAAAAGTCATATTCGGGCACATGGATTTTAGTGACTGAGGGAGTGGCTCTCATCTGACAAGACGTTGCAATCATCATATGTACATGTGTATGTATGTATATCGATGTGTATATGTATGCATATATGTATGTGTGTATATATGTTTATGTGTGTTTGTATATATATATATATATGTATATATATAGGTTTGTGTGTATGTATGTATATGTATATGTACATATGCTATGTATATGCATGTGTATAAATGCATATATGTGTATATGTATGTATGCATATATGCATATTTATGTGCGTATTTGTGTGCGTATATGTATGTATATGTGTGTTTGTATTTGTATATGTATTTGTATATGTGTGCATATATGTGTATGTATATGTATGTATATGTATGTATATGTGTATGTACGGATGTTTGTATGGACGTGTACGTATATGTATGTATGTGTATGTATGTGTATTATGTATTGTGTATGTATGTATATATATGTATTTATGCATGTATGTTTATAGATATGTATGCGTATATGTGTGTATATGTATGTATGTGTATATATGTATGCGTGTCTTTAAGAAATTCGTTTCTTATCGTTGAGCACTTTCCGTTGAATTAAAAGTCGGTCAATTTAGCTCTTATGCGTAGATCATCGTATAACGATTTGATCACTGTCTGTCTGACGTAATGAACATTTAAATTAAAAATTTTTAAAATTCAACGCTATTTCACACGGTTAATAGTAGCCGAATGGATACGGCCTCCGCTAATCGAGCCAGAGATGTCTCGTGTCGCGGGGTTCGAATCGTTCGACTGGTAGTAATCGTGACACCCTGCACTGAAGAATCCCGAAAGGATGAAACACTAGTGTCTGTAGGTATTTAATTATTATAGTAAAAAAATAATTATATATATATATATATATATATATATATGTATGTATACTAATGACCGTCTTCAGTGTTATGTCTGCTTGAGCGTGTGATTCGCCGGCAGGACTAAAATGTTATTTTCGGGCTCATGGACTTTCAGTGTCTGAGGGAGTGGCATTCGTCTCACAAGACGTTGCAATCATCATGTATGGAAATTAGTATAAAAATGTTAATATTTATTTTAACATGTTTTATAGTTATATACATACGTACACACATAGATATGTATAGATATACATCTAGATTATCGTCTGCGCAGGCACACATACGTAATACACTCTTATTTTTATGTTTCAACAATGCCCATATATTAGAGCACGTTAAAATATTTCTGTAATTAAACAACAAGAAACAAGAAAAAAAACTGATTCAATTCCAATTCAAACAGTAGGCAAAAAATACTAATAACAGCAATTATGTATCGAAACTGATTTCTTCTTGAACTCAATGCAATCTATTTATTGACCGGTTCCTTTTCATTTATGTATCCATTTCTGGCCAAACTGCAAACCCTTTTTAAAAATAAACGGAAGTGAACATGATACAGAATGGCCCCATTAGATCTGATAATGGACCGAAACGAAAGCATATAATTAGTAATAGGATTTACAATTCTAATATTATGGAACAAATCTAGGAGCTAAAAAAAGGAAATATACAAATAAGATAGGAAACGGACACAAGTTTATGCTATACAAATTAAACTATATTTATATTATCTCTCTCTCTCTCTATATATATATATATATATACACATACAAGCACACACATACACACATACTCTTTCTCTCTCTCTCACACACACTTACATATATATATATATATATATATATATATATATATGCACGTTTCATTAAATAGCACACTCTTGCTTGTTTTTCTTGTAATCCTCTTTTTCTCTTTGTCGGACCATTTTCCGAACGTTTTTTTCCGAGTGAAAAAAGAAATTTCCCATAATCGCGAACGTTTTCGACTTCCATTGGTCATTCTCAGGCGAGTAGTAAAAAATAAAAAATGAAATTGAAAAATGAAAGTAGCGAGATGAAATGAAAAGGCGATTAAAAGATGATTAAAGGCGATTAAAATCGCTTAAAATCATTAAAATACTCAAAAGCACTTGAGCGTGCCCTCCGTTTCGTTTTGAATCTGGTTAATCGTTGGTTTATTAATGTGGATCAACAATGCCTCAAAGATCGGGAGGCGCACCTCGCAATATGAGACAGTTAAAATCGCCGTATTATTTATTAATTTGTCTTTAAACTCATTTTTAGGGGTGTGGTGTGCTATGAGGTGCTGAAAGATTGAACTATTCGGGGAGACAGGTGACATGTTAAACGATGGGAGATGCTGGTTCGAGTCATGCCAATGTATGAATTATTTTTGGCGAGGCATTCTCCTATGAGGCATTTAAAGATGTACACGGCATTTCTAGTTTTCAGCATACTGCCATCGGATGTAGAGTTATTTTTTATTAGTAATTGGCTAGTTTTAAATCTTTTGTAATAAATAATAAATCTTATTTTAGAGTTTTTTTCTGTGGTTACGACATGTTTGTGTACAATATCTTTTATTATTTTTTCGTCTAATTTGTAATTCCCATGCATCTGGTTACAATAATATATGTCAATGTTATTATCGCTGCTATCGTGATTATTATTATTCTTATTATTAATGGTGGTTAAAAAGTGTCTAATCTGCTCGTCAACTATGTAGTTTGGGAAGCCATTATTAATTAAAGTTTGTTTTACGTTCGAAAGTGATATATAGAATATTTCGTTAGTGGAGGAATTACGTTTAGTTCTGTAGATGAGATTTTTTATGACAGCTATGTTGTATCTATCAGGGCATTCGCTTTTGTAATTAAGAAGACATGATTCCTTACTGGTAGTTTTTTTTGTATTGGTGAGTAGTAAATTTATCGGTGTCGACTTGTATTTCTATATCGAGGAAGGGGATACTATTGTTTATATTTGTTTCGTGTGTGAAATTTAGTATAGAATTATTTTTAAGAGCGGTTTTAATGTTTATTAATTCGTCTAGGTTTTCCGTTAATAACTGTATATCGTTTACGTACCTGACGTAGATAGATGGCTTTGCTATTATATTGAAAACTTTGGTTTCTAGGTTGGTCATGTAGAATTCGGAAAACAACGGGCCTAGAGCAGAACCCATTGAAACACCGTCCACCTGGGTATAAAGGTTGCCATTGGGACCGTAGAAGGGGACTTCTGTGGTACAGGAAATCAATAGTTTTCGTAGTGTACCGGGTTTAATTTTAAGTGCGGGAAGAGTGGGATGATTATATATATTGTTAATTATTATTTCTATAGTTTCTTGTACAGGGACATTAGTAAAAAGATTTTCAACGTCAAGTGACGATAGGAGTTCGTTTTTTGGTTTTACTGATTGTAGTATATCTAATACATCTTCGGAGGTAGTAACTCTCTGTCTGTCTGTCTGTCTGTCTGTCTGTCTGTCTCTCTCTCTCTCTCTCTATATATATATATATATATATATATATATATATATATATATATATATATATATACCCCTCGGCTGCCTGTCTGTCTGTCCGAGGAATGGTTTCTACCAAGTATCTTTGTGAATCTGCAGACCTGAAACTTAATATATTGGAGATTTGTAACCGTGGAATAAATAAGCCGGTAAAATAGTGATTAGAGGGTCAACATCGAATATTATACAACATTGAAAATGATAGAAAGTTATTAGGTGTAAGTCGTTTTAAAGTGCCTTTGTACGCATTCACAAATATACATTTATTATTACTTATTAGTTAAAGTCGGATGGATTTGAACGTTTTCTCATCTATCTGACGATAGCTCTAACCATAACGACTGGGGCGCTAAATGTTGTGGTTTTGATTCTAGCTGATAGCACCCAAGTCATATTTTTTACTTTTGGAATCAATATTATATATTGGATACAATATAAAAATCAGTATTGTTTATTATGAATATTGGCACTATAAGAAATACGAAATCTGCATGGGTTAAAATATTATATTCTACAACCAAGAACCCCTGCCCCGGGCGTCCTACTAGCGTATATATATATATATTTAAATAAGGGGGTAGTCACCAACAATGTGTATTTTTTAACATTATTTTATTATTTCGTGTCTTGGTTTTTTATTGAGAATTATGTTTAGATCATTGTAATAGTGCTTTTAAATCATTGAAATCGTTTTTAACGCGTTTCAGACGTTCTGTGAAGCGCCCTCTTCAGAAATTATTTTGAAATGTGTTGGAGATGTGAAAATGGCATTTTCGTAGTTCATTTGAAGTGTTTCCAAGAGGTGGAAACGTGTAAGTGTCTACTATTCATTTGAATGTTCAATTTTTATTACTCTTTTATTGGGCTGTGGCGAGGCCGCCGACCCCGGCTGTGGTCACTTCTGTGTTGTGTTTCTCTCACTCTCTCTTTCTGCTTGTGTTTTTTCCTTTTCCTTTAGGGTAGCGTGTGCGTGTGTGTTTTCTTTTATTGGTTTGAAAATGTGTGTACTGTTTAATAGTATTATGAGGTTATTTGCTTCCCTAGGAAGGTGACTGTGATCCAAGGTCGTTACTAATGTGTATGTGTGAGGAGGGGGGAGAGGTGAGAACAAGCTCTTCTGAAATAAGGGTAGGGGTGCTTTCATTCTATTTTGATATTTATTTTTTGGATTCTTAGATTGTATCATATCAACACACAAAAATATGATTGTATTGTGATTTTTCGTTTCAGTCTTTTCGGGTATTCTTTATATTATGTTTGTTTAGGTAGAGGGGTGTATCTAAAAATATATATAGGGGATTTTTTAATGTTTCTATTTATTTGTCTCCCCAAGTAGGTATGACCAGACCCAGAATCGGTTCCTAGTGTGGGGAAGATCTCGTTCCCCAGAGGGTAGAGGCCAATTGGAGGGGTATAGGTATGGGAGGTGGATGATAGAAGGGATTATAGTTGTCTCAGTCATGAGGGATTTCTCCTCCACTGACGGAGGGAGGAGCGGGGTGTTAGAACATATATTATACTATGGTTCTAGGTGTTTCCTAGTGTTGTTGGTTTCGAGGTTAAGTTTTGTTTTAATACGTCGGTTCTGATTTATGTGTGGGTGTGTATATTTATATGGATGTGCATGCGAGTGTGCCTTGCATTTCATATTTTTGTGTGTTGATATTAGGCTCTGTTTAGTTCGGGAGTGAATCTTGTGATGAAGTTTTTTTTTCTGTGTAAGTAGATAAAAATAATTGTCTGTTTAGAAGATTGGCATTATTTTGAAGCTGTTTCCACTGCATGTGTGTACGTGTTTTGAAACATAGAGGTGTCTGTTATCTGCAATTTTGATGTTGCTCTTATGTAAGGCCACTCTATTGCTGGAATTTCTGCTGGCGCCTATGTAGGATTTGTTGCATGTTGTGCATCTTAGTGCATATACTACATTTCTGAAGGTGCAATTTAGATTTTTTTTTATTTTGAATGTTTGTGCTGGGGTTTTGAATGTGTATGTGTTTCCTTCTATTATCATGTCACATACTCCACATCGCGGTTTGTTGCATTTTGTAACCACTTTTGTAGTATGTGGAATGAGTTTTGAGGAAGTTAGGATGTGTTTTAAGTTTTTGCGTTGGCGTTTGCTTTTTATTATTTTTGTTGTTTTAAGTATGTTGTTTAGTTTGTCGTTCTGATTGAGGAGGATAAGGTTTTTTGTTATCTGTGTGAATAGTTCTGGGTTGTTTGTGTTGTGTGTAGAGACGTATGCTAAAATTTGTTCTTTGTTGTGTTCTTATGGGATTCTTAATTGGTCTATTGGAATCTTTTCAGCCAGTTCAATACCTTTCTGTATTAGTGGTAGTGGATATCCTCTTTTCCGCAGTGGTATTTGTAGTTCATTCAGTCTAGTCGAACGGAGGTGGCTGTCTGTTACTATGGTGCATAATCTACGTGCTAGGGAGTAGGGTATTGATTTTAGACAGTTTTCAGGATGGTGGCTTTTGAAGTGGAGGTATTGTTGAGTGTCTGTGGGTTTGTGGTAGATGTCTGTGATTATGTTGTTGTTTTTGATTCTTACTAGGATGTCTAGGAAAGGTAGTTCTGTGGGGCTTTGTTCTAGTGTGAAGTTAATATATATATATATATATATATATATTAAGCTGAACGTCTCTGTGTGTGTCTGTTCACGAATAAGCTCCTGTATGGTTGGCTATTTTAAAACCTGATCATATATAATGATAGAAGATGTATCGAGACACATGAATGGGTATGTTTGATCTGGCATAATGATGATTCATTAAAACTGTAGGGTCTTCGTTCGCGCCTGGTCCACAAATTATGGAAATAAAAAATAACCAAATTAAAAAAACGTTTACAATGTTTTTGATATAGATGTACATAATAATACTTTGATAATTATGATTTAACTTAACTAGGGATGGTATAATTAAATTGTGGGGCCTGCGTTCGCGCCTGGTCTCCATAGAATGAAAATAGGCACAAACTTTAATAAAGGCTTTTCATATCTATTTGCGTAAGTATATGTTATGATTTAATTTGTTGTTAAGAGTTATCCCCCTTGGGATTGACATTCATAATAAAAGCGCCCTCTGTTTCATTTTCCCGCTCGATCCTTTCAAGAGCGTACGTGTATTTTACAGTTAATAAAACCTTTCTAAAAGGCAATTCTTTACTTACTGATACTATTCACTTCAATTTTATTAACTGTAAAAAAAAAAAAAAAAAAAAAAAAAAATAATGGATCGAATCTTACGTCCCGACAGATTCGAGGTGGAACCTACATGCCCTAATTCCGAAAAATCCTATAGGCATTGGAAATTAACCCTCCAGAATTATATCCGCTCACATAATAACGGATTAATCGAAAACACTTCAGATAATTTCTTTGCCTTGATCAATTGTATTTCAGCCTCTGTTTTCGATTTAATAAGCGATAAAACCGACTACGATAGTGCATTAAGAACATTGGACGCCGCTTATTTAAAACCTGAAAATATTGTTTATAATAGATATCGATTGATGACGACGAAGCAACAAACAACACAAAATATAGATGCCTTCATACTACAATTGGAAATGCTTGCCAAAACATGTAACTTCGAAGCGGTTTCTGCTGAAGAAAACAAAAATCAATACATTCGGGAAGCTTTCATCGGTGGAATTTCTTCTTCGTCCATCCGACAACGACTGTTAGAAAAACCCATCCTGACTTTACAAGACACATATGCCACGGCCAGATCTCTTGAACAAGCAGAAAAGCATTCGATAAGCTACGCAAATAACTTTACTGTAGCAGCTACAAATAATCCTTCGGGCTACAATCGTATAGCTGTGACTAAAGAAAATATGCATCCAAAAGGGGTTTGTTTTTTCTGTGGAAAATCACGTCATCCTCGATATTTATGTCCTGCACGAAACGCCGAATGTAAAAAATGCAAAAAAAATGGTCATTGGGCTAAAGTGTGTAAATCTTCTATTTCTAACACTCATACTGCTGTTCTTTATGACGACTCTGACTACCCCTCACCTTCTCTATCCGGACTAGGAACTAACTCCAAAGATGTCACATTCACTCAATGCCAAATTAACGGGCACTTCGTGAACGCTATGGTGGACTCCGGCAGTGTAAAAACATTCATTAATGAAAATACTGCTAAAAAACTTAAACTCTTCACAATACCTAAAAACAAAACTATAGCTCTGGCTGCTTCCGATCAACATGCTAAAATAACTGGCGAAGCTGTCGTGGATTTAATACTGAAAGATAAAACCCATTCTGGAATAACAATTGAAATCATTGAAAACCTTTTCATTGATTTAATAATCGGAAAAGATATTTTAAAAAAATATAAAAAAGTAACACTTAAATTCGACGGTCCTAGAGACAAACTTATAATTGGAGCTATAAACACGAATAATTTTTTTCCTACCATAAACGTTCCACCCCTCCTCTCTTTTCTAATCTTTCTCCTCATACTACTCCTATTGCGACAAAATCCCGACGTTACACTTTTGCCGCCAACAAATTCATAAAAGAAGAGACTGCTAGAATGTTGAAAGAAGGCATAATTGAACCTTCGATATCTCCGTGGCGAGCGCAAGTTCTTGTAACTTCGAATGAGAATCATAAGAAAAGAATGGTAGTCGACTACAGCGATACCATTAATAGATTCACGGAACTAGACGCTTACCCAATGCCTAATATCAATAAGATGGTAGACGACATCGCTCAATATAACATCTTCTCTACTCTCGACCTAAAATCTGCTTATCACCAAATACCTATAAATCATGCTGATCGTAAATTCACTGCGTTTGAAGTAAGTGGCAAACTTTTTCAATTTACTCGTCTTCCTTTTGGCGTCACCAATGGAGTAAGTGCTTTCCAGAGGAGCATAGACTATATTATAGAAAAAGAAAATCTAACCGATACCTTTGTGTATGTTGATAACGTAACTATATGCGGAAAAATCAAGAAGAACACGATTACAATCTTCAAAAATTCTACAAAATTGCTAAACAATATAACATCACTTTAAATGAAAATAAAAGCATAATTTCTTCTAGTTCTATTACTCTACTCGGCTACACCATAGAAAATAATCAAATAGCTCCCGATTATCAAAGACTAAAACCATTACTCGAAATGCCACCTCCGCTGAATCTTAAATCTCAAAAAAGAATAGTTGGAATGTTTTCCTATTACTGCAAATTCATTAAAAAATTTTCTGATAAAATTTTATTACTAAATCAAAACAAAGAATTTCCACTACCTCCATCTGTATTAAAATCTTTTCAAACATTGAAAAATGATCTAAAAGACGCCACTTTAATAACGGTAGATCCAAATAAAGAATTTGAAGTAGAAACGGACGCTAGTAACTATTGCATTGCTGCAACACTAAATCAAGAAGGTCGTCCTATTGCATTTTTTTCAAGAACTCTCAATACTAACGAAATTAAGCACCATGCAGTAGAAAAAGAGGCAGCCGCTATTGTAGAAGCTCTCCGTAAGTGGCGACATTTTCTACTCGGCAGGCACTTTAAAGTCATCACAGATCAGAAGAGCATCAGCTTCATATTCGACAATAAAAGAAAATCAAAAATTAAGAATGACAAAATATGTCGTTGGCGTATAGAATTATCCCAATACAATTTCACTATAGTTTATCGACCTGGACCTGAAAATATTGCTGCTGACACATTCTCTCGCATCTCTGCTCTTACTTACAATCTACAAGATCTTCGTGATTTACATAAACAATTATGTCATCCTGGTGTTTCAAGACTAAGCCATTTTATAAGAACGAGGAACCTCCCTTTTACTTTGGATCAAATTAAGAATATTACTGACTCTTGCTCATCCTGTCAATTACTGAAACCCAAATTCGCCAATACCAATGGAGGGACTCTCATTCAAGCCATATTACCTTTTCAACGATTAAATCTTGATTTTAAAGGCCCTCTACCTACTTCTATACATGGCAACAAATATCTACTTACTCTAATTGATGAGTATTCCCGTTTTCCTTTCGCTTTTCCTTGCAGAGATATGACAAGCAAAACCATTATCCACTGTCTAAACAAACTCTTTTCAATTTTTGGTTTGCCTGACATGATACATACTGACCGTGCTTCTGATTTCTTAGCAAGAGAAATAAAGGATTTTTTACACAAAAAAGGAATTGCTACTTCTAAAACAAGTAGGTATCACCCTGAAGGTAATGGACAGATTGAAAAACTCAACGGTACCTTATGGAAGGCCATTCAAACAACATTACATTCTAATCAAATGAAACTACCTTATTGGGAAGACATACTACCGGACGCACTTCATTCAATTAGATCATTACTTTGTACTGCCACTAATATGACTCCCCATGATAGACTATTTAAATATAGTCGTAAATCTGCTTCCGGAATTTCAATTCCTTCTTGGGTTAAACCAGGCCCAATATATATTAGAAACCACACTAAAACAAGTAAACATGACCCTCCTGTAACGCCTGCCACCCTAATAGATGTCAACCCCCACTACGCTTATGTTCAACTACCTTCTGGTACTGAAACCACTGTCAACGTTCGAGACTTAGCTCCAAACTCATCAAATGAAGAAAACTCTAATAATAATCCTACTACTTCAGAGACTTTATTTGAACCTTCTACTAACGAAAACATTGGTCATGAGGAAGACAAAAATCAATCGTCTGATCTTGAAGAAAATCAGATTTCACTAAAAAATAATACTGAAAATCAGCATTCCTGCCAATCTGTGCGGAGGTCGTCCCGAGTTCGACAATTCCCTAGTAAATATAAGGATTTTGTGACTAAATACTGAAAAAACTGCAGTTTGGGTTCATATGTTATTTGTAAATAAAATGATTCTTATGTGATTGTAAAAAAAAAAAAAAAAAAAAAAAAAAAAAAAAAAAAAAATTTGTCTATAATTAATTACCCCTTACTTGAATACTTTAGGACGGGGAAAATGTTATGATTTAATTTGTTGTTAAGAGTTATCCCCCTTGGGATTGACATTCATAATAAAAGCGCCCTCTGTTTCATTTTCCCGCTCGATCCTTTCAAGAGCGTACGTGTATTTTACAGTTAATAAAACCTTTCTAAAAGGCAATTCTTTACTTACTGATACTATTCACTTCAGTATACTTTGATAATTATTTTTCAGTTTAAAGAAATATGGTATAATAAAATTATGGGGGTGTTCGCTCGCGCCTGACCTGCATAGAATGGAAATATGTCACAGAGTTTAACAAGGTTTTTTAATATAGATCCACAGAATATTGTGATAAGTGTTTCAGTGTGAACAGGTATGGTATAATAAATTATGGGGTTTATCTATTTTATTTTTACTTTTATCATATTTTGCTTTGGTTTTGATACCCCCAAATTCGAAGCTATCTCTTTACAATCCTTTCTTTTCATAACCTATCATACTTTCATAAATCAGAGTCCATTTTCTGTGGGCAGTTTTTGAATCCAGTCAACGACGAGTACTTTTGCTAGTATATATATATATATATATATATATATATATATATATATATATATATATATATGTATGTGTGTGTGTGTGTGTGTGTGTGTGTACAGGGTGACCCAATGGTTGAAATTACTTGCTAATTAAAATGTACAAGCAATATAAAATACTCCACAGAGTATAGATCTAATTTACATAAACATCTTGGGCCCGTTTTTATAATGGAGTTGTAAATGGGGAGAACTACTTGGACATGCTTCTTGAAGTAGTAGCACCACAACTCAGAACTAAACCTGACTTTGATGATCATTTCTTTCAGAAAGATGGAGCATTATACGTCTAGAGTAAAATACTACCCTAACCAAGTTTTTCCACAGCGTTGGCTCGGAAGAAGGGGCAGCATCGAATGGCCACCACGTTCAACTGACCTAACCCCAATGGATTTCGTTGTTTTGGGAGGGTTGTTAAGAACACGGTTTATGAGAAGAAACCCAAAACAATAAATGATGTAAAAAATTACATTCATGTCGCATTCACAGAAATTGATGGAGATCGGAAATTATGTCGCACTGTGTGTCAGAGTGTCCTGGAGAGATTTGAAGAATGTTGCAATGTTGAAGGAGGACATTTTGAGCACCTGAGAGATGAAATTGTTTTTACGTTAACAGGTATAATAAATTCCCCGCTGCTCTAGTGTCGAATTTCAAATAAATCGTTATCTTGTTGGAAGATCCAGTCTGATTTCAATTTGAACAACCTCAAACTTTCTTTAAGGCTTTTCTCCAAGATACTCCTATAAAGTGCTCCATTCATTTTTCCTTTTATTATTTCCCCTTTTTCTACCCCTCCTGCACTAAAACAACCCCAGATCATAATGGATCCTCCTCCAAATTTTACTGTTGGAATGGTGTTTTTACTGGTATTCAGTACCGTTTTTTCTCCAAACTTTCGGTGTTTTTGGAGTTCCAAACAAGTAACTTTTGATCTCATTTGACCAAAGCACGTTATGCCAAAACTCTAAAGACTTGCTTTCATACTCATTGGACCAAAGCACGTTATGCCAAAACTCTAAAGACTTGCTTTCATACTCATTTGACCAAAGCACGTTATGCCAAAACTCTAAAGACTTGCTTTCATACTCATTTGACCAAATCACGTTATGCCAAAACTCTAAAGACTTGCTTTCATACTCATTTGACCAAAGCACGTTATGCCAAAACTCTAAAGACTTGCTTTGATACTCATTTGACCAAATCACGTTATGCCAAAACTCTAAAGACTTGCTTTCATACTCATTTGACCAAAGCACGTTATGCCAAAACTCTAAAGACTTGCTTTCATACTCATTTGACCAAAGCACGTTATGCCAAAACTCTAAAGACTTGCTTTCATACTCATTTGACCAAAGCACGTTATGCCAAAACTCTAAAGACTTGCTTTCATACTCATTTGACCAAAGCACGTTATGCCAAAACTCTAAAGACTTGCTTTCATACTCATTTGACCAAAGCACGTTATGCCAAAACTCTAAAGACTTGCTTTCATACTCATTTGACCAAAGCACGTTATGCCAAAACTCTAAAGACTTGCTTTCATACTCATTTGACCAAAGCACATTATGCCAAAACTCTAAAGACTTGCTTTCATACTCATTTGACCAAAGCACATTATGCCAAAACTCTAAAGACTTGCTTTCATACTCATTTGACCAAAGCACATTATGCCAAAACTCTAAAGACTTGCTTTCATACTCATTTGACCAAAGCACGTTATGCCAAAACTCTAAAGACTTGCTTTCATACTCATTTGACCAAAGCACGTTATGCCAAAACTCTAAAGACTTGCTTTCATACTCATTTGACCAAAGCACATTATGCCAAAACTCTAAAGACTTGCTTTCATACTCATTTGACCAAAGCACATTATGCCAAAACTCTAAAGACTTGCTTTCATACTCATTTGACCAAAGCACGTTATGCCAAAACTCTAAAGACTTGCTTTCATACTCATTTGACCAAAGCACGTTATGCCAAAACTCTAAAGACTTGCTTTCATACTCATTTGACCAAAGCACGTTATGCCAAAACTCTAAAGACTTGCTTTCATACTCATTTGACCAAAGCACGTTATGCCAACACTCTAAAGACTTGCTTTCATACTCATTTGACCAAAGCACGTTATGCCAAAACTCTAAAGACTTGCTTTCATACTCATTTGACCAAAGCACGTTATGCAAAAACTCTAAAGACTTCCTTTCATACTCATTTGACCAAAGCACGTTATGCCAAAACTCTAAAGACTTGCTTTCATACTCATTTGACCAAAGCACGTTATGCCAAAACTCTAAAGACTTGCTTTCATACTAATTTGACCAAATCACGTTATGCCAAAACTCTAAAGACTTGCTTTCATACTCATTTGACCAAATCACATTATGCCAAAACTCTAAAGACTTGCTTTCATACTCATTTGACCAAAGCACATTATGCCAAAACTCTAAAGACTTGCTTTCATACTCATTTGACCAAAGCACGTTATGCCAAAACTCTAAAGTCTTGCTTTCATACTCATTTGACCAAAGCACGTTATGCCAAAACTCTAAAGACTTGCTTTCATACTCATTTGACCAAAGCACGTTATGCCAAAACTCTAAAGACTTGCTTTCATACTCATTTGACCAAAGCACGTTATGCCAAAACTCTAAAGACTTGCTTTCATACTCATTTGACCAAAGCACGTTATGCCAAAACTCTAAAGACTTGCTTTCATACTCATTTGACCAAAGCACGTTATGCCAACACTCTAAAGACTTGCTTTCATACTCATTTGACCAAAGCACGTTATGCCAAAACTCTAAAGACTTGCTTTCATACTCATTTGACCAAAGCACGTTATGCCAAAACTCTAAAGACTTCCTTTCATACTCATTTGACCAAAGCACGTTATGCCAAAACTCTAAAGACTTGCTTTCATACTCATTTGACCAAAGCACGTTATGCCAAAACTCTAAAGACTTGCTTTCATACTAATTTGACCAAATCACGTTATGCCAAAACTCTAAAGACTTGCTTTCATACTCATTTGACCAAATCACGTTATGCCAAAACTCTAAAGACTTGCTTTCATACTCATTTGACCAAAGCACATTATGCCAAAACTCTAAAGACTTGCTTTCATACTCATTTGACCAAAGCACGTTATGCCAAAACTCTAAAGACTTGCTTTCATACTCATTTGACCAAAGCACGTTATGCCAAAACTCTAAAGACTTGCTTTCATACTAATTTGACCAAAGCACATTATGCCAAAACTCTAAAGACTTGCTTTCATACTCATTTGACCAAAGCACGTTATGCCAAAACTCTAAAGACTTGCTTTCATACTCATTTGACCAAAGCACGTTATGCCAAAACTCTAAAGACTTGCTTTAATACTCATTTGACCAAAGCACGTTATGCCAAAACTCTAAAGACTTGCTTTCATACTCATTTGACCAAAGCACGTTATGCCAAAACTCTAAAGACTTGCTTTCATACTCATTTGACCAAAGCACGTTATGCCAAAACTCTAAAGACTTGCTTTCATACTCATTTGACCAAAGCACGTTATGCCAAAACTCTAAAGACTTGCTTTCATACTAATTTGACCAAAGCACATTATGCCAAAACTCTAAAGACTTGCTTTCATACTCATTTGACCAAAGCACGTTATGCCAAAACTCTAAAGACTTGCTTTCATACTCATTTGACCAAAGCACGTTATGCCAAAACTCTAAAGACTTGCTTTCATACTCATTTGACCAAAGCACATTATGCCAAAACTCTAAAGACTTGCTTTCATACTCATTTGACCAAATCACGTTATGCCAAAACTCTAAAGACTTGCGTTCATACTCATTTGACCAAAGCACGTTATGCCAAAACTCTAAAGACTTGCTTTCATACTCATTTGACCAAATCACGTTATGCCAAAACTCTAAAGACTTGCTTTCATACTCATTTGACCAAAGCACGTTATGCCAAAACTCTAAAGACTTGCTTTCATACTCATTTGACCAAAGCACGTTATGCCAAAACTCTAAAGACTTGCTTTCATACTCATTTGACCACAGCACGTTATGCCAAAACTCTAAAGACTTGCTTTCATACTCATTTGACCAAAGCACGTTATGCCAAATCTCTAAAGACTTGCTTTCATACTCATTTGACCAAAGCACGTTATGCCAAAACTCTAAAGACTTGCTTTCATACTCATTTGACCAAAGCACATTATGCCAAAACTCTAAAGACTTGCTTTCATACTCATTTGACCAAAGCACGTTATGCCAAAACTCTAAAGACTTGCTTTCATACTCATTTGACCAAAGCACATTATGCCAAAACTCTAAAGACTTGCTTTCATACTCATTTGACCAAAGCACGTTATGCCAAAACTCTAAAGACTTGCTTTCATACTCATTTGACCAAAGCACATTATGCCAAAACTCTAAAGACTTGCTTTCATACTCATTTGACCAAAGCACGTTATGCCAAAACTCTAAAGACTTGCTTTCATACTCATTTGACCAAAGCACATTATGCCAAAAGTCTAAAGACTTGCTTTCATACTCATTTGACCAAAGCACATTATGCCAAAACTCTAAAGACTTGCTTTCATACTCATTTGACCAAAGCACGTTATGCCAAAACTCTAAAGACTTGCTTTCATACTCATTTGACATAAGCACATTATGCCAAAACTCTAAAGACTTGCTTTCATACTCATTTGACCAAAGCACGTTATGCCAAAACTCTAAAGACTTGCTTTCATACTCATTTGACCAAATCATGTTATGCCAAAACTCTAAAGACTTGCTTTCATACTCATTTGACCAAAGCACGTTATGCCAAAACTCTAAAGACTTGCTTTCATACTCATTTGACCAAAGCACATTATGCCAAAAGTCTAAAGACTTGCTTTCATACTCATTTGACCAAAGCACATTATGCCAAAACTCTAAAGACTTGCTTTCATACTCATTTGACCAAAGCACGTTATGCCAAAACTCTAAAGACTTGCTTTCATACTCATTTGACATAAGCACATTATGCCAAAACTCTAAAGACTTGCTTTCATACTCATTTGACCAAAGCACGTTATGCCAAAACTCTAAAGACTTGCTTTCATACTCATTTGACCAAATCATGTTATGCCAAAACTCTAAAGACTTGCTTTCATACTCATTTGACCAAAGCACGTTATGCCAAAACTCTAAAGACTTGCTTTCATACTCATTTGACCAAATCATGTTATGCCAAAACTCTAAAGACTTGCTTTCATACTCATTTGACCAAAGCACGTTATGCCAAAACTCTAAAGACTTGCTTTCATACTCATTTGACCAAAGCACGTTATGCCAAAACTCTAAAGACTTGCTTTCATACTCATTTGACCAAATCACGTTATGCCAAAACTCTAAAGACTTGCTTTCATACTCATTTGACCAAAGCACGTTATGCCAAAACTCTAAAGACTTGCTTTCATACTCATTTGACCAAAGCACATTATGCCAAAACTCTAAAGACTTGCTTTCATACTCATTTGACCAAAGCACGTTATGCCAAAACTCTAAAGACTTGCTTTCATACTCATTTGACCAAAGCACATTATGCCAAAACTCTAAAGACTTGCTTTCATACTCATTTGACCAAAGCACGTTATGCCAAAACTCTAAAGACTTGCTTTCATACTCATTTGAACAAAGCACATTATGCCAAAAGTCTAAAGACTTGCTTTCATACTCATTTGACCAAAGCACATTATGCCAAAACTCTAAAGACTTGCTTTCATACTCATTTGACCAAAGCACGTTATGCCAAAACTCTAAAGACTTGCTTTCATACTCATTTGACATAAGCACATTATGCCAAAACTCTAAAGACTTGCTTTCATACTCATTTGACCAAAGCACGTTATGCCAAAACTCTAAAGACTTGCTTTCATACTCATTTGACCAAATCATGTTATGCCAAAACTCTAAAGACTTGCTTTCATACTCATTTGACCAAAGCACGTTATGCCAAATCTCTAAAGACTTGCTTTCATACTCATTTGACCAAATCATGTTATGCCAAAACTCTAAAGACTTGCTTTCATACTCATTTGACCAAAGCACGTTATGCCAAAACTCTAAAGACTTGCTTTCATACTCATTTGACCAAAGCACGTTATGCCAAAACTCTAAAGACTTGCTTTCATACTCATTTGACCAAATCACGTTATGCCAAAACTCTAAAGACTTGCTTTCATACTCATTTGACCAAATCACGTTATGCCAAAACTCTAAAGACTTGCTTTCATACTCATTTGACCAAAGCACGTTATGCCAAAACTCTAAAGACTTGCTTTCATACTCATTTGACCAAAGCACATTATGCCAAAACTCTAAAGACTTGCTTTCATACTCATTTGACCAAAGCACATTATGCCAAAACTCTAAAGACTTGCTTTCATACTCATTTGACCAAAGCACGTTATGCCAAAACTCTAAAGACTTGCGTTCATACTCATTTGACCAAAGCACGTTATGCCAAAACTCTAAAGACTTGCTTTCATACTCATTTGACCAAAGCACGTTATGCCAAAACTCTAAAGACTTGCTTTCATACTAATTTGACCAAAGCACGTTATGCCAAAACTCTAAAGACTTGCTTTCATACTCATTTGACCAAAGACCGTAATGCCAAAACTCTAAAGACTTGCTTTCATACTCATTTGACCAAAGCACGTTATGCCAAAACTCTAAAGACTTGCTTTCATACTCATTTGACCAAAGCACGTTATGCCAAAACTCTAAAGACTTGCTTTCATACTCATTTGACCAAAGCACATTTTGCCAAAACTCTAAAGACTTGCTTTCATACTCATTTGACCAAAGCACATTATGCTTAAACCCTAAAGACTTGCTTTCATACTCATTTGACCAAAGCACGTTATGCCAAAACTCTAAAGACTTGCTTTCATACTCATTTGACCAAAGCACGTTATGCCAAAACTCTAAAGACTTGCTTTCATACTCATTTGACCAAAGCACGTTATGCCAAAACTCTAAAGACTTGCTTTCATACTCATTTGACCAAAGCACATTATGTCAAAACTCTCAAGACTTGCTTTCATACTCATTTGACCAAAGAACATTATGCCAAAACTCTAAAGACTTGCTTTCATACTCATTTGACCAAAGCACGTTATGCTAAAACTTTAAAGACTTGCTTTCATACTCATTTGACCAAAGCACATTATGCCAAAACTCTAAAGACTTGCTTTCATACTCATTTGACCAAAGCACGTTATGCTAAAACTCTAAAGACTTGCTTTCATACTCATTTGACCAAAGCACATTATGCCAAAACTCTAAAGACTTGCTTTCATACTCATTTGACCAAAGCACGTTATGCCAAAACTCTAAAGACTTGCTTTCATACTCATTTGACCAAAGCACATTATGCCAAAACTCTAAAGACTTGCTTTCATACTCATTTGACCAAAGCACATTATGCCAAAACTCTAAAGACTTGCTTTCATACTCATTTGACCAAAGCACGTTATGCCAAAACTCTAAAGACTTGCTTTCATACTCATTTGACCAAAGCACATTATGCCAAAACTCTAAAGACTTGCTTTCATACTCATTTGACCAAAGCACGTTATGCCAAAACTCTAAAGACTTGCTTTCATACTCATTTGACCAAAGCACATTATGCCAAAACTCTAAAGACTTGCTTTCATACTCATTTGACCAAAGCACGTTATGCCAAAACTCTAAAGACTTGCTTTCATACTCATTTGACAAAATCACATTATGCCAAAACTCTAAAGACTTGCTTTCATACTCATTTGACCAAAGCACGTTATGCCAAAACTCTAAAGACTTGCTTTCATACTCATTTGACCAAAGCACGTTATGCCAAAACTCTAAAGACTTGCTTTCATACTCATTTGACCAAAGCACGTTATGCCAAAACTCTAAAGACTTGCTTTCATACTCATTTGACCAAAGCACATTATGCCAAAACTCTAAAGACTTGCTTTCATACTCATTTGACCAAAGCACGTTATGCCAAAACTCTAAAGACTTGCTTTCATACTAATTTGACCAAAGCATGTTATGCCAAAACTCTAAAGACTTGCTTTCATACTCATTTGACCAAAGCACATTATGCCAAAACACTAAAGACTTGCTTTCATAATCATTTGACCAAAGCACGTTATGCCAAAACTCTTAAGACTTGCTTTCATACTCATTTGACCAAAGCACGTTATGCCAAAACTCTAAAGACTTGCTTTCATACTCATTTGACCAAAGCACGTTATGCCAAAACTCTAAAGACTTGCTTTCATACTGATTTGACCAAATCACGTTATGCCAAAACTCTAAAGACTTGCTTTCATACTCATTTGACCAAAGCACATTATGCCAAAACTCTAAAGACTTGCTTTCATACTCATTTGACCAAAGCACGTTATGCCAAAACTCTAAAGACTTGCTTTCATACTCATTTGACCAAAGCACATTATGCCAAAACTCTAAAGACTTGCTTTCATACTCATTTGACCAAAGCACGTTATGCCAAAACTCTAAAGACTTGCTTTCATACTCATTTGACCAAAGCACATTATGCCAAAACTCTAAAGACTTGCTTTCATACTCATTTGACCAAAGCACATTATGCCAAAACTCTAAAGACTTGCTTTCATACTCATTTGACCAAAGCACGTTATGCCAAAACTCTAAAGACTTGCTTTCATACTCATTTGACCAAAGCACATTATGCCAAAACTCTAAAGACTTGCTTTCATACTCATTTGACCTAAGCACGTTATGCCAAAACTCTAAAGACTTGCTTTCATACTCATTTGACCAAAGCACATTATGCCAAAACTCTAAAGACTTGCTTTCATACTCATTTGACCAAAGCACGTTATGCCAAAACTCTAAAGACTTGCTTTCATACTCATTTGACCAAAGCACATTATGCCAAAACTCTAAAGACTTGCTTTCATACTCATTTGACCAAAGCACGTTATGCCAAAACTCTAAAGACTTGCTTTCATACTCATTTGACCAAAGCACGTTATGCCAAAACTCTAAAGACTTGCTTTCATACTCATTTGACCAAAGCACGTTATGCCAAAACTCTAAAGACTTGCTTTCATACTCATTTGACCAAAGCACATTATGCCAAAACTCTAAAGACTTGCTTTCATACTCATTTGACCAAAGCACGTTATGCTAAAACTCTAAAGACTTGCTTTCATACTAATTTGACCAAAGCATGTTATGCCAAAACTCTAAAGACTTGCTTTCATACTCATTTGACCAAAGCACATTATGCCAAAACACTAAAGACTTGCTTTCATAATCATTTGACCAAAGCACGTTATGCCAAAACTCTTAAGACTTGCTTTCATACTCATTTGACCAAAGCACGTTATGCCAAAACTCTAAAGACTTGCTTTCATACTCATTTGACCAAAGCACGTTATGCCAAAACTCTAAAGACTTGCTTTCATACTCATTTGACCAAATCACGTTATGCCAAAACTCTAAAGACTTGCTTTCATACTCATTTGACCAAAGCACATTATGCCAAAACTCTAAAGACTTGCTTTCATACTCATTTGACCAAAGCACGTTATGCCAAAACTCTAAAGACTTGCTTTCATACTCATTTGACCAAAGCACATTATGCCAAAACTCTAAAGACTTGCTTTCATACTCATTTGACCAAAGCACGTTATGCCAAAACTCTAAAGACTTGCTTTCATACTCATTTGACCAAAGCACATTATGCCAAAACTCTAAAGACTTGCTTTCATACTCATTTGACCAAAGCACATTATGCCAAAACTCTAAAGACTTGCTTTCATACTCATTTGACCAAAGCACGTTATGCCAAAACTCTAAAGACTTGCTTTCATACTCATTTGACCAAAGCACATTATGCCAAAACTCTAAAGACTTGCTTTCATACTCATTTGACCTAAGCACGTTATGCCAAAACTCTAAAGACTTGCTTTCATACTCATTTGACCAAAGCACATTATGCCAAAACTCTAAAGACTTGCTTTCATACTCATTTGACCAAAGCACGTTATGCCAAAACTCTAAAGACTTGCTTTCATACTCATTTGACCAAAGCACATTATGCCAAAACTCTAAAGACTTGCTTTCATACTCATTTGACCAAAGCACGTTATGCCAAAACTCTAAAGACTTGCTTTCATACTCATTTGACCAAAGCACATTATGCCAAAACTCTAAAGACTTGCTTTCATACTCATTTGACAAAATCACGTTATGCCAAAACTCTAAAGACTTGCGTTCATACTCATTTGACCAAAGCACGTTATGCCAAAACTCTAAAGACTTGCTTTCATACTCATTTGACCAAAGCACGTTATGCCAAAACTCTATAGACTTGCTTTCATACTCATTTGACCAAAGCACGTTATGCCAAAACTCTAAAGACTTGCTTTCATACTCATTTGACCAAAGCACGTTATGCCAAAACTCTAAAGACTTGCTTTCATACTCATTTGACCAAAGCACGTTATGCCAAAACTCTAAAGACTTGCTTTCATACTCATTTGACCAAAGCACGTTATGCCAAAACTCTAAAGACTTGCTTTCATACTCATTTGACCAAAGCACATTATGCCAAAACTCTAAAGACTTGCTTTCATACTCATTTGACCAAAGCACGTTATGCAAAAACTCTAAAGACTTGCTTTCATACTCATTTGACCAAAGCACGTTATGCCAAAACTCTAAAGACTTGCTTTCATACTCATTTGACCAAAGCACGTTATGCCAAAACTCTAAAGACTTGCTTTCATACTCATTTGACCAAATCACGTTATGCCAAAACTCTAAAGACTTGCGTTAATACTCATTTGACCAAAGCACGTTATGCCAAAACTCTAAAGACTTGCTTTCATACTCATTTGACCAAAGCACGTTATGCCAAAACTCTAAAGATTTGCTTTCATACTCATTTGACCAAAGCACGTTATGCCAAAACTCTAAAGACTTGCTTTCATACTCATTTGACCAAAGCACATTATGCCAAAACTCTAAAGACTTGCTTTCATACTCATTTGACCAAAGCACATTATGCCAAAACTCTAAAGACTTGCTTTCATACTCATTTGACCAAAGCACGTTATGCCAAAACTCTAAAGACTTGCTTTCATACTCATTTGACCAAAGCACGTTATGCCAAAACTCTAAAGACTTGCTTTCATACTCATTTGACCAAAGCACGTTATGCCAAATCTCTAAAGACTTGCTTTCATACTCATTTGACCAAAGCACGTTATGCCAAAACTCTAAAGACTTGCTTTCATACTCATTTGACCAAAGCACATTATGCCAAAACTCTAAAGACTTGCTTTCATACTCATTTGACCAAAGCACGTTATGCCAAAACTCTAAAGACTTGCTTTCATACTCATTTGACCAAAGCACATTATGCCAAAACTCTAAAGACTTGCTTTCATACTCATTTGACCAAAGCACGTTATGCCAAAACTCTAAAGACTTGCTTTCATACTCATTTGACCAAAGCACATTATGCCAAAACTCTAAAGACTTGCTTTCATACTCATTTGACCAAAGCACGTTATGCCAAAACTCTAAAGACTTGCTTTCATACTCATTTGACCAAAGCACATTATGCCAAAAGTCTAAAGACTTGCTTTCATACTCATTTGACCAAAGCACATTATGCCAAAACTCTAAAGACTTGCTTTCATACTCATTTGACCAAAGCACGTTATGCCAAAACTCTAAAGACTTGCTTTCATACTCATTTGACATAAGCACATTATGCCAAAACTCTAAAGACTTGCTTTCATACTCATTGGACCAAAGCACGTTATGCCAAAACTCTAAAGACTTGCTTTCATACTCATTTGACCAAATCATGTTATGCCAAAACTCTAAAGACTTGCTTTCATACTCATTTGACCAAAGCACGTTATGCCAAAACTCTAAAGACTTGCTTTCATACTCATTTGACCAAATCATGTTATGCCAAAACTCTAAAGACTTGCTTTCATACTCATTTGACCAAAGCACGTTATGCCAAAACTCTAAAGACTTGCTTTCATACTCATTTGACCAAAGCACGTTATGCAAAAACTCTAAAGACTTGCTTTCATACTCATTTGACCAAATCACGTTATGCCAAAACTCTAAAGACTTGCTTTCATACTCATTTGACCAAAGCACGTTATGCCAAAACTCTAAAGACTTGCTTTCATACTCATTTGACCAAAGCACGTTATGCCAAAACTCTAAAGACTTGCTTTCATACTCATTTGACCAAAGCACATTATGCCAAAACTCTAAAGACTTGCTTTCATACTCATTTGACCAAAGCAAATTATGCCAAAACTCTAAAGACTTGCTTTCATACTCATTTGACCAAAGCACGTTATGCCAAAACTCTAAAGACTTGCGTTCATACTCATTTGACAAAAGCACGTTATGCCAAAACTCTAAAGACTTGCTTTCATACTCATTTGACCAAAGCACGTTATGCCAAAACTCTAAAGACTTGCTTTCATACTAATTTGGCCAAAGCACGTTATGCCAAAACTCTAAAGACTTGCTTTCATACTCATTTGACCAAAGCACGTAATGCCAAAACTCTAAAGACTTGCTTTCATACTCATTTGACCAAAGCACGTTATGCCAAAACTCTAAAGACTTGCTTTCATACTCATTTGACCAAAGCACGTTATGCCAAAACTCTAAAGACTTGCTTTCATACTCATTTGACCAAAGCACATTATGCCAAAACTCTAAAGACGTGCTTTCATACTCATTTGACCAAAGCACATTATGCTTAAACCCTAAAGACTTGCTTTCATACTCATTTGACCAAAGCACGTTATGCCAAAACTCTAAAGACTTGCTTTCATACTCATTTTACCAAAGCACGTTATGCCAAAACTCTAAAGACTTGCTTTCATACTCATTTGACCAAAGCACGTTATGCCAAAACTCTAAAGACTTGCTTTCATACTCATTTGACCAAAGCACATTATGTCAAAACTCTAAAGACTTGCTTTCATACTCATTTGACCAAAGCACATTATGCCAAAACTCTAAAGACTTGCTTTCATACTCATTTGACCAAAGCACGTTATGCTAAAACTCTAAAGACTTGCTTTCATACTCATTTGACCAAAGCACATTATGCCAAAACTCTAAAGACTTGCTTTCATACTCATTTGACCAAAGCACGTTATGCTAAAACTCTAAAGACTTGCTTTCATACTCATTTGACCAAAGCACATTATGCCAAAACTCTAAAGACTTGCTTTCATACTCATTTGACCAAAGCACGTTATGCCAAAACTCTAAAGACTTGCTTTCATACTCATTTGACCAAAGCACATTATGCCAAAACTCTAAAGACTTGCTTTCATACTCATTTGACCAAAGCACATTATGCCAAAACTCTAAAGACTTGCTTTCATACTCATTTGACCAAAGCACGTTATGCCAAAACTCTAAAGACTTGCTTTCATACTCATTTGACCAAAGCACATTATGCCAAAACTCTAAGGACTTGCTTTCATACTCATTTGACCAAAGCACGTTATGCCAAAACTCTAAAGACTTGCTTTCATACTCATTTGACCAAAGCACATTATGCCAAAACTCTAAAGACTTGCTTTCATACTCATTTGACCAAAGCACGTTATGCCATAACTCTAAAGACTTGCTTTCATACTCATTTGACAAAATCACATTATGCCAAAACTCTAAAGACTTGCTTTCATACTCATTTGACCAAAGCACGTTATGCCAAAACTCTAAAGACTTGCTTTCATACTCATTTGACCAAAGCACGTTATGCCAAACCTCTAAAGACTTGCTTTCATACTCATTTGACAAAAGCACGTTAGGCCAAAACTCTAAAGACTTGCTTTCATACTCATTTGACCAAAGCACATTATGCCAAAACTCTAAAGACTTGCTTTCATACTCATTTGACCAAATCACGTTATGCCAAAACTCTAAAGACTTGCTTTCATACAAATTTGACCAAAGCACGTTATGCCAAAACTCTAAAGACTTGCTTTCATACTCATTTGACCAAAGCACATTATGCCAAAACACTAAAGACTTGCTTTCATAATCATTTGACCAAAGCACGTTATGCCAAAACTCTAAAGACTTGCTTTCATACTCATTTGACCAAAGCACGTTATGCCAAAACTCTAAAGACTTGCTTTCATACTCATTTGACCAAAGCACGTTATGCCAAAACTCTAAAGACTTGCTTTCATACTCATTTGACCAAATTACGTTATGCCAAAACTCTAAAGACTTGCTTTCATACTCATTTGACCAAAGCACATTATGCCAAAACTCTAAAGACTTGCTTTCATACTCATTTGACCAAAGCACGTTATGCCAAAACTCTAAAGACTTGCTTTCATACTCATTTTACCAAAGCACATTATGCCAAAACTCTAAAAACTTGCTTTCATACTCATTTGACCTAAGCACGTTATGCCAAAACTCTAAAGACTTGCTTTCATACTCATTTGACCAAAGCACATTATGCCAAAACTCTAAAGACTTGCTTTCATACTCATTTGACCAAAGCACGTTATGCCAAAACTCTAAAGACTTGCTTTCATAATCATTTGACCAAAGCACGTTATGCCAAAACTCTAAAGACTTGCTTTCATACTCATTTGACCAAAGCACATTATGCCAAAACTCTAAAGACTTGCTTTCATACTCATTTGACCAAAGCACGTTATGCCAAAACTCTAAAGACTTGCTTTCATACTCATTTGACCAAAGCACATTATGCCAAAACTCTAAAGACTTGCTTTCATACTCATTTGACCAAAGCACGTTATGCCAAAACTCTAAAGACTTGCTTTCATACTCATTTGACCAAAGCACATTATGTCAAAACTCTAAAGACTTGCTTTCATACTCATTTGACCAAAGCACGTTATGCTAAAACTCTAAAGACTTGCTTTCATACTCATTTGACCAAAGCACATTATGCCAAAACTCTAAAGACTTGCTTTCATACTCATTTGACCAAAGCACGTTATGCCAAAACTCTAAAGACTTGCTTTCATACTCATTTGACCAAAGCACATTATGCCAAAACTCTAAAGACTTGCTTTCATACTCATTTGACCAAAGCACATTATGCCAAAACTCTAAAGACTTGCTTTCATACTCATTTGACCAAAGCACGTTATGCCAAAACTCTAAAGACTTGCTTTCATACTCATTTGACCAAAGCACATTATGCCAAAACTCTAAAGACTTGCTTTCATACTCATTTTACCAAAGCACGTTATGCCAAAACTCTAAAGACTTGCTTTCATACTCATTTGACCAAAGCACATTATGCCAAAACTCTAAAGACTTACTTTCATACTCATTTGACCAAAGCACGTTATGCCAAAACTCTAAAGACTTGCTTTCATACTCATTTGACAAAATCACATTATGCCAAAACTCTAAAGACTTGCTTTCATACTCATTTGACCAAAGCACGTTATGCCAAAACTCTAAAGACTTGCGTTCATACTCATTTGACCAAAGCACGTTATGCCAAAACTCTAAAGACTTGCTTTCATACTCATTTGACCAAAGCACGTTATGCCAAAACTCTAAAGACTTGCTTTCATACTAATTTGGCCAAAGCACGTTATGCCAAAACTCTAAAGACTTGCTTTCATACTCATTTGACCAAAGCACGTAATGCCAAAACTCTAAAGACTTGCTTTCATACTCATTTGACCAAAGCACGTTATGCCAAAACTCTAAAGACTTGCTTTCATACTCATTTGACCAAAGCACATTATGCCAAAACTCTAAAGACTTGCTTTCATACTCATTTGACCAAAGCACATTATGCTTAAACCCTAAAGACTTGCTTTCATACTCATTTGACCAAAGCACGTTATGCCAAATCTCTAAAGACTTGCTTTCATACTCATTTGACCAAAGCACATTATGCCAAAACTCTAAAGACTTGCTTTCATACTCATTTGACCAAAGCACGTTATGCCAAAACTCTAAAGACTTGCTTTCATACTCATTTGACCAAAGCACATTATGTCAAAACTCTAAAGACTTGCTTTCATACTCATTTGACCAAAGCACGTTATGCCAAAACTCTAAAGACTTGCTTTCATACTCATTTGACCAAAGCACATTATGCCAAAACTCTAAAGACTTGCTTTCATACTCATTTGACCAAAGCACGTTATGCCACAACTCTAAAGACTTGCTTTCATACTCATTTGACCAAAGCACGTTATGCCAAAACTCTAAAGACTTGCTTGCATACTCATTTGACCAAAGCACATTATGCCAAAACACTAAAGACTTGCTTTCATACTCATTTGACCAAAGCACGTTATGCCAAAACTCTAAAGACTTGCTTTCATACTCATTTGACCAAAGCACGTTATGCCAAAACTCTAAAGACTTGCTTTCATACTCATTTGACCAAAGCACGTTATGCCAAAACTCTAAAGACTTGCTTTCATACTCATTTGACCAAATCACGTTATGCCAAAACACTAAAGACTTGCTTTCATACTCATTTGACCAAAGCACATTATGCCAAAACTCTAAAGACTTGCTTTCATACTCATTTGACCAAAGCACGTTATGCCAAAACTCTAAAGACTTGCTTTCATACTCATTTGACCAAAGCACATTATGCCAAAACTCTAAAGACTTGCTTTCATACTCATTTGACCAAAGCACGTTATGCCAAAACTCTAAAGACTTGCTTTCATACTCATTTGACCAAAGCACATTATGCCAAAACTCTAAAGACTTGCTTTCATACTCATTTGACCAAAGCACGTTATGCCAAAACTCTAAAGACTTGCTTTAATACTCATTTGACCAAAGCACAATATGCCAAAACTCTAAAGACTTGCTTTCATACTCATTTGACCAAAGCACGTTATGCCAAAACTCTAAAGACTTGCTTTCATACTCATTTGACCAAAGCACATTATGCCAAAACTCTAAAGACTTGCTTTCATACTCATTTGACCAAAGCACGTAATGCCCAAACTCTAAAGACTTGCTTTCATACTCATTTGACCAAATCACGTTATGCCAAAACTCTAAAGACTTGCTTTCATACTCATTTGACCAAAGCACGTTATGCCAAAACTCTAAAGACTTGCTTTCATACTCATTTGACCAAATCACGTTATGCCAAAACTCTAAAGACTCGCTTTCATACTCATTTGACCAAAGCACGTTATGCCAAAACTCTAAAGACTTGCTTTCATACTCATTTGACCAAAGCACGTTATGCCAAAACTCTAAAGACTTGCTTTCATACTCATTTGACCAAAGCACGTTATGCCAAAACTCTAAAGACTTGCTTTCATACTCATTTGACCAAAGCACATTATGCCAAAACTCTAAAGACTTGCTTTCATACTCATTTGACCAAAGCACGTTATGCCAAAACTCTAAAGACTTGCTTTCATACTCATTTGACCAAAGCACGTTATGCCAAAACTCTAAAGACTTGCTTTCATACACATTTGACTAAAGCACATTATGCCAAAACTCTAAAGACTTGCTTTTATACTCATTTGACCAAACGACATTATGCCAAAACTCTAAAGACTTGCTTTCATACTCATTTGACCAAAGCACGTTATGCCAAAACTCTAAAGACTTGCTTTCATACTCATTTGACCAAATCACGTTATGCCAAAATTCTAAGGACTTGCTTTCATACTCATTTGACCAAAGCACGTTATGCCAAAACTCTAAAGACTTGCTTTCATACTCATTTGACCAAAGCACATTATGCCAAAACTATAAAGACTTGCTTTCATACTCATTTGACCAAAGCACGTTATGCCAAAACTCTAAAGACTTGCTTTCATACTTATTTGACCAAAGCACATTATGCCAAAACTCTAAAGACTTGCTTTCATACTCATTTGACCAAAGCACGTTATGCCAAAACTCTAAAGACTTGCTTTCATACTCATTTGACCAAAGCACGTTATGCCAAAACTCTAAAGACTTGCTTTCATACTCATTTGACCAAAGCACATTATGCCAAAACTCTAAAGACTTGCTTTCATACTCATTTGACCAAAGCACGTTATGCCAAAACTCTAAAGACTTGCTTTCATACTCATTTGACCAAAGCACATTATGCCAAAACTCTAAAGACTTGCTTTCATACTCATTTGACCAAAGCACGTTATGCCAAAACTCTAAAGACTTGCTTTCATACTCATTTGACCAAAGCACATTATGCCAAAACTCTAAAGACTTGCTTTCATACTCATTTGACCAAAGCACGTTATGCCAAAACTCTAAAGACTTGCTTTCATACTCATGTGACCCAAGCACATTATGCCAAAACTCTAAAGACTTGCTTTCATACTCATTTGACCAAAGCACCTTATGCAAAAACTCTAAAGACTTGCTTTCATACTCATTTGACCAAAGCACATTATGCCAAAACTCTAAAGACTTGCTTTCATACTCATTTGACCAAAGCACGTTATGCCAAAACTCTAAAGACTTGCTTTCATACACATTTGACCAAAGCACATTGTGCCAAAACTCTAAAGACTTGCTTTCATACTCATTTGACCAAAGCACGTTATGCCAAAACTCTAAAGACTTGCTTTCATACTCATTTGACCAAAGCACATTATGCCAAAACTCTAAAGACTTGCTTTCATACTCATTTGACCAAAGCACGTTATGCCAAAACTCTAAAGACTTGCTTTCATACTCATTTGACCAAAGCACGTTATGCCAAAACTCTAAAGACTTGCGTTCATACTCATTTGACCAAAGCACGTTATGCCAAAACTCTAAAGACTTGCTTTCATACTCATTTGACCAAAGCACGTTATGCCAAAACTCTAAAGACTCGCTTTCATACTAATTTGGCCAAAGCACGTTATGCCAAAACTCTAAAGACTTGCTTTCATACTCATTTGACCAAAGCACGTTATGCCAAAACTCTAAAGACTTGCTTTCATACTCATTTGACCAAAGCACGTTATGCCAAAACTCTAAAGACTTGCTTTCATACTCATTTGACCAAAGCACATTATGCCAAAACTCTAAAGACTTGCTTTCATACTCATTTGACCAAAGCACATTATGCTTAAACCCTAAAGACTTGCTTTCATACTCATTTGACCAAAGCACGTTATGCCAAAACTCTAAAGACTTGCTTTCATACTCATTTGACCAAAGCACATTATGCCAAAACTCTAAAGACTTGCTTTCATACTCATTTGACCAAAGCACGTTATGCCAAAACTCTAAAGACTTGCTTTCATACTCATTTGACCAAAGCACGTTATGCCAAAACTCTAAAGACTTGCTTTCATACTCATTTGACCAAAGCACATTATGCCAAAACACTAAAGACTTGCTTTCACACTCATTTGACCAAAGCACGTTATGCCAAAACTCTAAAGACTTGCTTTCATACTCATTTGACCAAAGCACGTTATGCCAAAACTCTAAAGACTTGCTTTCATACTCATTTGACCAAAGCACGTTATGCCAAAACTCTAAAGACTTGCTTTCATACTCATTTGACCAAATCACGTTATGCCAAAACACTAAAGACTTGCTTTCATACTCATTTGACCAAAGCACATTATGCCAAAACTCTAAAGACTTGCTTTCATACTCATTTGACCAAAGCACGTTATGCCAAAACTCTAAAGACTTGCTTTCATACTCATTTGACCAAAGCACATTATGCCAAAACTCTAAAGACTTACTTTCATACTCATTTGACCAAAGCACGTTATGCCAAAACTCTAAAGACTTGCTTTCATACTCATTTGACCAAAGCACATTATGCCAAAACTCTAAAGACTTGCTTTCATACTCATTTGACCAAAGCACGTTATGCCAAAACTCTAAAGACTTGCTTTCATACTCATTTGACCAAAGCACATTATGCCAAAACTCTAAAGACTTGCTTTCATACTCATTTGACCAAAGCACGTTATGCCAAAACTCTAAAGACTTGCTTTCATACTCATTTGACCAAAGCACATTATGCCAAAACTCTAAAGACTTGCTTTCATACTCATTTGACCAAAGCACGTAATGCCCAAACTCTAAAGACTTGCTTTCATACTCATTTGACCAAATCACGTTATGCCAAAACTCTAAAGACTTGCTTTCATACTCATTTGACCAAAGCACGTTATGCCAAAACTCTAAAGACTTGCTTTCATACTCATTTGACCAAATCACGTTATGCCAAAACTCTAAAGACTCGCTTTCATACTCATTTGACCAAAGCACGTTATGCCAAAACTCTAAAGACTTGCTTTCATACTCATTTGACCAAATCACGTTATGCCAAAATTCTAAGGACTTGCTTTCATACTCATTTGACCAAAGCACGTTATGCCAAAACTCTAAAGACTTGCTTTCATACTCATTTGACCAAAGCACATTATGCCAAAACTATAAAGACTTGCTTTCATACTCATTTGACCAAAGCACGTTATGCCAAAACTCTAAAGACTTGCTTTCATACTTATTTGACCAAAGCACATTATGCCAAAACTCTAAAGACTTGCTTTCATACTCATTTGACCAAAGCACGTTATGCCAAAACTCTAAAGACTTGCTTTCATACTCATTTGACCAAAGCACGTTATGCCAAAACTCTAAAGACTTGCTTTCATACTCATTTGACCAAAGCACATTATGCCAGAACTCTAAAGACTTGCTTTCATACTCATTTGACCAAAGCACGTTATGCCAAAACTCTAAAGACTTGCTTTCATACTCATTTGACCAAAGCACATTATGCCAAAACTCTAAAGACTTGCTTTCATACTCATTTGACCAAAGCACGTTATGCCAAAACTCTAAAGACTTGCTTTCATACTCATTTGACCAAAGCACATTATGCCAAAACTCTAAAGACTTGCTTTCATACTCATTTGACCAAAGCACGTTATGCCAAAACTCTAAAGACTTGCTTTCATACTCATTTGACCCAAGCACATTATGCCAAAACTCTAAAGACTTGCTTTCATACTCATTTGACCAAAGCACGTTATGCAAAAACTCTAAAGACTTGCTTTCATACTCATTTGACCAAAGCACATTATGCCAAAACTCTAAAGACTTGCTTTCATACTCATTTGACCAAAGCACGTTATGCCAAAACTCTAAAGACTTGCTTTCATACACATTTGACCAAAGCACATTATGCCAAAACTCTAAAGACTTGCTTTCATACTCATTTGACCAAAGCACGTTATGCCAAAACTCTAAAGACTTGCTTTCATACTCATTTGACCAAATCACATTATGCCAAAACTCTAAAGACTTGCTTTCATACTCATTTGACCAAAGCACGTTATGCCAAAACTCTAAAGACTTCCTTTCATACTCATTTGACCAAAGCACGTTATGCCAAAACTCTAAAGACTTGCTTTCATACTCATTTGACCAAAGCACGTTATGCCAAAACTCTAAAGACTTGCTTTCATACTCATTTGACCAAGTCACGTTATGCCAAAACTCTAAAGACTTGCTTTCATACTCATTTGACCAAGCACGTTATGCCAAAACTCTAAAGACTTGCTTTCATACTCATTTGACCAAAGCACGTTATGCCAAAACTCTAAAGACTTGCTTTCATACTCATTTGACCAAAGCACATTATGCCAAAACTCTAAAGACTTGCTTTCATACTCATTTGACCAAAGCACGTTATGCCAAAACTCTAAAGACTTGCTTTCATACACATTTGACCAAAGCACATTATGCCAAAACTCTAAAGACTTGCTTTCATACTCATTTTACCAAAGGACATTATGCCAAAACTCTAAAGACTTGCTTTCATACTCATTTGACCAAAGCACGTTATGCCAAAACTCTAAAGACTTGCTTTCATACTCATTTGACCAAATCACGTTATGCCAAAATTCTAAGGACTTGCTTTCATACTCATTTGACCAAAGCACGTTATGCCAAAACTCTAAAGACTTGCTTTCATACTCATTTGACCAAAGCACATTATGCCAAAACTCTAAAGACTTGCTTTCATACTCATTTGACCAAAGCACGTTATGCCAAAACTCTAAAGACTTGCTTTCATACTCATTTGACCAAAGCACATTATGCCAAAACTCTAAAGACTTGCTTTCATACTCATTTGACCAAAGCACGTTATGCCAAAACTCTAAAGACTTGCTTTCATACTCATTTGACCAAAGCACATTATGCCAAAACTCTAAAGACTTGCTTTCATACTCATTTGACCAAAGCACGTTATGCCAAAACTCTAAAGACTTGCTTTCATACTCATTTGACCAAAGCACATTATGCCAAAACTCTAAAGACTTGCTTTCATACTCATTAGACCAAAGCACGTTATGCCAAAACTCTAAAGACTTGCTTTCATACTCATTTGACCAAAGCACATTATGCCAAAACTCTAAAGACTTGCTTTCATACTCATTTGACCAAAGCACGTTATGCCAAAACTCTAAAGACTTGCTTTCATACTCATTTGACCAAAGCACATTATGCCAAAACTCTAAAGACTTGCTTTCAAACTCATTTGACCAAAGCACGTTATGCCAAAACTCTAAAGACTTGCTTTCATACTCATTTGACCAAAGCACGTTATGCCAAAACTCTAAAGACTTGCTTTCATACTCATTTGACCAAGCACGTTATGCCAAAACTCTAAAGACTTGCTTTCATACTCATTTGACCAAAGCACGTTATGCCAAAACTCTAAAGACTTGCTTTCATACTCATTTGACCAAATCACGTTATGCCAAAACTCTAAAGACTTGCTTTCATACTCATTTGACCAAAGCACATTATGCCAAAACTCTAAAGACTTGCTTTCATACTCATTTGACCAAAGCACATTATGCCAAAACTCTAAAGACTTGCTTTCATACTCATTTGACAAAAGCACGTTATGCCAAAACTCTAAAGACTTGCTTTCATACTCATTTGACCAAAGCACGTTATGCCAAAACTCTAAAGACTTGCTTTCATACTCATTTGACCAAAGCACGTTATGCCAAAACTCTAAAGACTTGCTTTCATACTCATTTGACCAAAGCACATTATGCCAAACCTCTAAAGACTTGCTTTCATACTCATTTGACCAAAGCACGTTATGCCAAAACTCTAAAGACTTGCTTTCATACTCATTTTACCAAAGCACATTATGCCAAAACTCTAAAGACTTGCTTTCATACTCATTTGACCAAAGCACGTTATGCCAAAACTCTAAAGACTTGCTTTCATACTCATTTGACCAAAGCACGTTATGCCAAAACTCTAAAGACTTGCTTTCATACTCATTTGACCAAAGCACGTTATGCCAAAACTCTAAAGACTTGCTTTCATACTCATTTGACCAAAGCACGTTATGCCAAAACTCTAAAGACTTGCTTTCATACTCATTTGACCAAAGCACATTATGCCAAAACTCTAGAGACTTGCTTACATACTCATTTGACCAAAGCACGTTATGCCAAAACTCTAAAGACTTGCTTTCATACTCATTTGACCAAAGCACGTTATGCCAAAACTCTAAAGACTTGCTTTCATACTCATTTGACCAAAGCACATTATGCCCAAACTCTAAAGACTTGCTTTCATACTCATTTGACCAAAGCACGTTATGCCAAAACTCTAAAGACTTGCTTTCATACTCATTTGACCAAAGCACGTTATGCCAAAACTCCAAAGACTTGCTTTCATACTCATTTGACCAAAGCACGTTATGCCAAAACTCTAAAGACTTGCTTTCATACTCATTTGACCAAAGCACGATATGCCAAAACTCTAAAGACTTGCTTTCATACTCATTTGACCAAAGCACATTATGCCAAAACTCTAAAGACTTGCTTTCATACTCATGTGACCAAAGCACGTTATGCCAAAACTCTAAAGACTTGCTTTCATACTGATTTGACCAAAGCACGTTATGCAAAAACTCTAAAGACTTGCTTTCATACACATTTGACCAAAGCACATTATGCCAAAACTCTAAAGACTTGCTTTCATACTCATTTGACCAAAGCACGTTATGCCAAAACTCTAAAGACTTGCTTTCATACTCATTTGACCAAATCACATCATGCCAAAACTCTAAAGACTTGCTTTCATACTCATTTGACCAAAGCACGTTATGCCAAAACTCTAAAGACTTGCTTTCATACTCATTTGACCAAAGCACGTTATGCCAAAACTCTAAAGACTTGCTTTCATACTCATTTGACCAAAGCACGTTATGCCAAAACTCTAAAGACTTGCTTTCATACTCATTTGACCAAGTCACGTTATGCCAAAACTCTAAAGACTTGCTTTCATACTCATTTGACCAAGCACGTTATGCCAAAACTCTAAAGACTTGCTTTCATACTCATTTGACCAAAGCACGTTATGCCAAAACTCTAAAGACTTGCTTTCATACTCATTTGACCAAAGCACATTATGCCAAAACTCTAAAGACTTGCTTTCATACTCATTTGACCAAAGCACGTTATGCCAAAACTCTAAAGACTTGCTTTCATACACATTTGACCAAAGCACATTATGCCAAAACTCTAAAGACTTGCTTTCATACTCATTTTACCAAAGGACATTATGCCAAAACTCTAAAGACTTGCTTTCATACTCATTTGACCAAAGCACGTTATGCCAAAACTCTAAAGACTTGCTTTCATACTCATTTGACCAAATCACGTTATGCCAAAATTCTAAGGACTTGCTTTCATACTCATTTGACCAAAGCACGTTATGCCAAAACTCTAAAGACTTGCTTTCATACTCATTTGACCAAAGCACATTATGCCAAAACTCTAAAGACTTGCTTTCATACTCATTTGACCAAAGCACGTTATGCCAAAACTCTAAAGACTTGCTTTCATACTCATTTGACCAAAGCACATTATGCCAAAACTCTAAAGACTTGCTTTCATACTCATTTGACCAAAGCACGTTATGCCAAAACTCTAAAGACTTGCTTTCATACTCATTTGACCAAGTCACGTTATGCCAAAACTCTAAAGACTTGCTTTCATACTCATTTGACCAAAGCACGTTATGCCAAAACTCTAAAGACTTGCTTTCATACTCATTTGACCAAAGCACATTATGCCAAAACTCTAAAGACTTGCTTTCATACTCATTAGACCAAAGCACGTTATGCCAAAACTCTAAAGACTTGCTTTCATACTCATTTGACCAAAGCACATTATGCCAAAACTCTAAAGACTTGCTTTCATACTCATTTGACCAAAGCACGTTATGCCAAAACTCTAAAGACTTGCTTTCATACTCATTTGACCAAAGCACATTATGCCAAAACTCTAAAGACTTGCTTTCATACTCATTTGACCAAAGCACGTTATGCCAAAACTCTAAAGACTTGCTTTCATACTCATTTGACCAAAGCACGTTATGCCAAAACTCTAAAGACTTGCTTTCATACTCATTTGACCAAGCACGTTATGCCAAAACTCTAAAGACTTGCTTTCATACTCATTTGACCAAAGCACGTTATGCCAAAACTCTAAAGACTTGCTTTCATACTCATTTGACCAAATCACGTTATGCCAAAACTCTAAAGACTTGCTTTCATACTCATTTGACCAAAGCACATTATGCCAAAACTCTAAAGACTTGCTTTCATACTCATTTGACCAAAGCACATTATGCCAAAACTCTAAAGACTTGCTTTCATACTCATTTGACCAAAGCACGTTATGCCAAAACTCTAAAGACTTGCTTTCATACTCATTTGACCAAAGCACGTTATGCCAAAACTCTAAAGACTTGCTTTCATACTCATTTGACCAAAGCACGTTATGCCAAAACTCTAAAGACTTGCTTTCATACTCATTTGACCAAAGCACATTATGCCAAACCTCTAAAGACTTGCTTTCATACTCATTTGACCAAAGCACGTTATGCCAAAACTCTAAAGACTTGCTTTCATACTCATTTTACCAAAGCACATTATGCCAAAACTCTAAAGACTTGCTTTCATACTCATTTGACCAAAGCACGTTATGCCAAAACTCTAAAGACTTGCTTTCATACTCATTTGACCAAAGCACGTTATGCCAAAACTCTAAAGACTTGCTTTCATACTCATTTGACCAAAGCACGTTATGCCAAAACTCTAAAGACTTGCTTTCATACTCATTTGACCAAAGCACGTTATGCCAAAACTCTAAAGACTTGCTTTCATACTCATTTGACCAAAGCACATTATGCCAAAACTCTAGAGACTTGCTTACATACTCATTTGACCAAAGCACGTTATGCCAAAACTCTAAAGACTTGCTTTCATACTCATTTGACCAAAGCACGTTATGCCAAAACTCTAAAGACTTGCTTTCATACTCATTTGACCAAAGCACATTATGCCCAAACTCTAAAGACTTGCTTTCATACTCATTTGACCAAAGCACGTTATGCCAAAACTCTAAAGACTTGCTTTCATACTCATTTGACCAAAGCACGTTATGCCAAAACTCCAAAGACTTGCTTTCATACTCATTTGACCAAAGCACGTTATGCCAAAACTCTAAAGACTTGCTTTCATACTCATTTGACCAAAGCACGATATGCCAAAACTCTAAAGACTTGCTTTCATACTCATTTGACCAAAGCACATTATGCCAAAACTCTAAAGACTTGCTTTCATACTCATGTGACCAAAGCACGTTATGCCAAAACTCTAAAGACTTGCTTTCATACTGATTTGACCAAAGCACATTATGCCAAAACTCTAAAGACTTGCTTTCATACTCATTTGACCAAAGCACGTTATGCCAAAACTCTAAAGACTTGCTTTCATACTCATTTGACCAAAGCACGTTATGCCAAATTTCTAAAGACTTGCTTTCATACTCATTTGACCAAAGCACGTTATGCCAAAACTCTAAAGACTTGCTTTCATACTCATTTGACCAAAGCACATTATGCCAAAACTCTAAAGACTTGCTTTCATACTCATTTGACCAAAGCACGTTATGCCAAAACTCTAAAGACTTGCTTTCATACTCATTTGACCAAAGCACGTTATGCCAAAACTCTAAAGACTTGCTTTCATACTCATTTGACCAAGCACGTTATGCCAAAACTCTAAAGACTTGCTTTCATACTCATTTGACCAAAGCACGTTATGCCAAAACTCTAAAGACTTGCTTTCATACTCATTTGACCAAATCACGTTATGCCAAAACTCTAAAGACTTGCTTTCATACTCATTTGACCAAAGCACGTTATGCCAAAACTCTAAAGACTTGCTTTCATACTCATTTGACCAAAGCACATTATGCCAAAACTCTAAAGACTTGCTTTCATACTCATTTGACCAAAGCACATTATGCTAAAACTCTAAAGACTTGCTTTCATACTCATTTGACCAAAGCACGTTATGCCAAAACTCTAAAGACTTGCTTTCATACTCATTTGACCAAAGCACGTTATGCCAAAACTCTAAAGACTTGCTTTCATACTCATTTGACCAAAGCACGTTATGCCAAAACTCTAAAGACTTGCTTTCATACTCATTAGACCAAAGCACGTTATGCCAAAACTCTAAAGACTTGCTTTCATACTCATTTGACCAAAGCACGTTATGCCAAAACTCTAAAGACTTGCTTTCATACTCATTTGACCAAATCACGTTATGCCAAAACTCTAAAGACTTGCTTTCATACTCATTTGACCAAAGCACGTTATGCCAAAACTCTAAAGACTTGCTTTCATACTCATTTGACCAAAGCACATTATGCCAAAACTCTAAAGACTTGCTTTCATACTCATTTGACCAAAGCACGTTATGCCAAAACTCTAAAGACTTGCTTTCATACTCATTTGACCAAAGCACATTATGCCAAAACTCTAAAGACTTGCTTTCATACTCATTTGACCAAAGCACGTTATGCCAAAACTCTAAAGACTTGCTTTCATACTCATTTGACCAAAGCACATTATGCCAAAACTCTAAAGACTTGCTTTCATACTCATTAGACCAAAGCACGTTATGCCAAAACTCTAAAGACTTGCTTTCATACTCATTTGACCAAAGCACATTATGCCAAAACTCTAAAGACTTGCTTTCATACTCATTTGACCAAAGCACGTTATGCCAAAACTCTAAAGACTTGCTTTCATACTCATTTGACCAAAGCACATTATGCCAAAACTCTAAAGACTTGCTTTCATACTCATTTGACCAAAGCACGTTATGCCAAAACTCTAAAGACTTGCTTTCATACTCATTTGACCAAAGCACGTTATGCCAAAACTCTAAAGACTTGCTTTCATACTCATTTGACCAAGCACGTTATGCCAAAACTCTAAAGACTTGCTTTCATACTCATTTGACCAAAGCACGTTATGCCAAAACTCTAAAGACTTGCTTTCATACTCATTTGACCAAATCACGTTATGCCAAAACTCTAAAGACTTGCTTTCATACTCATTTGACCAAAGCACATTATGCCAAAACTCTAAAGACTTGCTTTCATACTCATTTGACCAAAGCACATTATGCCAAAACTCTAAAGACTTGCTTTCATACTCATTTGACCAAAGCACGTTATGCCAAAACTCTAAAGACTTGCTTTCATACTCATTTGACCAAAGCACGTTATGCCAAAACTCTAAAGACTTGCTTTCATACTCATTTGACCAAAGAACGTTATGCCAAAACTCTAAAGACTTGCTTTCATACTCATTTGACCAAAGCACATTATGCCAAACCTCTAAAGACTTGCTTTCATACTCATTTGACCAAAGCACGTTATGCCAAAACTCTAAAGACTTGCTTTCATACTCATTTTACCAAAGCACATTATGCCAAAACTCTAAAGACTTGCTTTCATACTCATTTGACCAAAGCACGTTATGCCAAAACTCTAAAGACTTGCTTTCATACTCATTTGACCAAAGCACGTTATGCCAAAACTCTAAAGACTTGCTTTCATACTCATTTGACCAAAGCACGTTATGCCAAAACTCTAAAGACTTGCTTTCATACTCATTTGACCAAAGCACGTTATGCCAAAACTCTAAAGACTTGCTTTCATACTCATTTGACCAAAGCACATTATGCCAAAACTCTAGAGACTTGCTTACATACTCATTTGACCAAAGCACGTTATGCCAAAACTCTAAAGACTTGCTTTCATACTCATTTGACCAAAGCACGTTATGCCAAAACTCTAAAGACTTGCTTTCATACTCATTTGACCAAAGCACATTATGCCCAAACTCTAAAGACTTGCTTTCATACTCATTTGACCAAAGCACGTTATGCCAAAACTCTAAAGACTTGCTTTCATACTCATTTGACCAAAGCACGTTATGCCAAAACTCCAAAGACTTGCTTTCATACTCATTTGACCAAAGCACGTTATGCCAAAACTCTAAAGACTTGCTTTCATACTCATTTGACCAAAGCACGATATGCCAAAACTCTAAAGACTTGCTTTCATACTCATTTGACCAAAGCACATTATGCCAAAACTCTAAAGACTTGCTTTCATACTCATGTGACCAAAGCACGTTATGCCAAAACTCTAAAGACTTGCTTTCATACTGATTTGACCAAAGCACATTATGCCAAAACTCTAAAGACTTGCTTTCATACTCATTTGACCAAAGCACGTTATGCCAAAACTCTAAAGACTTGCTTTCATACTCATTTGACCAAAGCACGTTATGCCAAAACTCTAAAGACTTGCTTTCATACTCATTTGACCAAAGCACGTTATGCCAAAACTCTAAAGACTTGCTTTCATACTCATTTGACCAAAGCACATTATGCCAAAACTCTAAAGACTTGCTTTCATACTCATTTGACCAAAGCACGTTATGCCAAAACTCTAAAGACTTGCTTTCATACTCATTTGACCAAAGCACGTTATGCCAAAACTCTAAAGACTTGCTTTCATACTCATTTGACCAAGCACGTTATGCCAAAACTCTAAAGACTTGCTTTCATACTCATTTGACCAAAGCACGTTATGCCAAAACTCTAAAGACTTGCTTTCATACTCATTTGACCAAATCACGTTATGCCAAAACTCTAAAGACTTGCTTTCATACTCATTTGACCAAAGCACGTTATGCCAAAACTCTAAAGACTTGCTTTCATACTCATTTGACCAAAGCACATTATGCCAAAACTCTAAAGACTTGCTTTCATACTCATTTGACCAAAGCACATTATGCTAAAACTCTAAAGACTTGCTTTCATACTCATTTGACCAAAGCACGTTATGCCAAAACTCTAAAGACTTGCTTTCATACTCATTTGACCAAAGCACGTTATGCCAAAACTCTAAAGACTTGCTTTCATACTCATTTGACCAAAGCACGTTATGCCAAAACTCTAAAGACTTGCTTTCATACTCATTTGACCAAAGCACATTATGCCAAACCTCTAAAGACTTGCTTTCATACTCATTTGACCAAAGCACGTTATGCCAAAACTCTAAAGACTTGCTTTCATACTCATTTGACCAAAGCACGTTATGCCAAAACTCTAAAGACTTGCTTTCATACTCATTTGACCAAAGCACGTTATGCCAAAACTCTAAAGACTTGCTTTCATACTCATTTGACCAAAGCACGTTATGCCAAAACTCTAAAGACTTGCTTTCATACTCATTTGACCAAAGCACGTTATGCCAAAACTCTAAAGACTTGCTTTCATACTCATTTGACCAAAGCACGTTATGCCAAAACTCTAAAGACTTGCTTTCATACTCATTTGACCAAAGCACATTATGCCAAAACTCTAAAGACTTGCTTTCATACTCATTTGACCAAAGCACGTTATGCCAAAACTCTAAAGACTTGCTTTCATACTCATTTGACCAAAGCACATTATGCCAAAACTCTAAAGACTTGCTTTCATACTCATTTGACCAAAGCACGTTATGCCAAAACTCTAAAGACTTGCTTTCATACTCATTTGACCAAAGCACGTTATGCCAAAACTCTAAAGACTTGCTTTCATACTCATTTGACCAAAGCACATTATGCCAAAACTCTAAAGACTTGCTTTCATACTCATTTGACCAAAGCACGTTATGCCAAAACTCTAAAGACTCTAAAGACACATTCAAACCCCCACCACTAATTTCATTCGCAACCAAATTTCAAACAGGTTATATAGTTGGATAGAACACCTCATTAGCTACATTTTGAAAAAAAAATTTTGAAACTTGGTTCAGTAGAAAAAAAGTTACAACAAAATATGTGGGGTCACAAACAGGAGCGTAAGTGCATACATAAGTGACTAACGCTTTTTTTTATTTTGCATAACTTTTTTTTTGTATATTAATATTTTTTACTGCGTTTTTTCCAATATGACATGTTAGCGTAACGGTTAGAGTACCGGGGGTTGGTGGAAAGATTTTAGGTTCAATCCCGCGTATCGTTTTTTTTATAATTAAAAAAACCGAACTTTTTTAATAACTAATTCTTTTTACTCTCCTTATGATTTTATAGCAAAAAATGGTGAATTTATCGATTAAAAATATTAGCGAATTCTATGATATACATATTCTTTAAATGAACTCAAAATTTTCGTTATCACATTTGAGGAAAAATGTAGTCATTTCATAACAACTACTGTGATTCGAAATTAAATTGAAAATGTTATATGTTACCGTAATGGATATAGAGCCGGGATTGGTGGAAAGATTTTAGGTTCAATCCCGTATAATGTTTTTTTTTTAAATTAAAAACCGATGAAAATCGAACTATTAATATGCTAATAATTCGCCGGTTCCAAGTTATTATAATAATTACTATTCTTAGAGCTGCTACTGCTGCTGTGAGATCGTGTCTTGCCCATATTATCATCAGCAGCAATGAACCTGCTTGCCTAGTTTCGGAAGTAAATAAGTCGAATAATACATGTGAACTTAAAAGACTAAAAAGAAAAAATACTAGTGAGAGTGGCAGAGACAATCAGGAGAAGCCAGAAAAAATGGATAAAATAAAAGGTTTTCTATATTTTCTATATAAACACTCGCACCAATCCTATCATTCATTTTAGATCCATCAGTATAGCATTTGATTACGTTGCTTTCCAGCTCTTTTTCGTAATCTCTTGCGCCTGTTCTGTCATAAACCATACATGTGAAATGCTTTTTAAATGATCTGGTTTTAGTCATAAGGTCACCCGGAACATGCAAGAGCGGTAGTTCCTTCCTAGCCTCATTACACAAATCCACGTGACTCTTTGTTTTTCCAGTAGTCCCAACAGATCTTGACCACCACAGACCCATGAGATATATTCTATAGGATCCCCGTATCGCTTCTGCCTTCAGGAATTCTTTAATCGGAGCGAAATTTATCAGCATCTCCAATGCTCCAGTAGGTGTGCTCGGATATGCTGAAGAAGTCATTAAACAATCAAGCCTTCGTACCTTCTGGAGTTTCTTCCTCAAGTACAGTTTCTGTGTCCTGCGGATCCAGGAAACACATGCATACGACAAAATGGGACATACCATAGCAATGTATATCCACCTCATTACATGCGGGTTAACTGCCCAGGTTTTCCCCACAATTTGTTTGCATTGCATAAGGGCTGCAGTCGCCTTGAAGGAAATCTTTTCTATGTGGCTTTTCCTGGTTAGCTTACTGTCCAGGATTACCCCTAACAGCCTTGCCTCCTGCGAAAGTTTCAATTTCTGTCCACTCAGAAAAAGGTCACCAAGTTGGCAATTCTTTTTATATGTAAACAAGACCAATTCTGCTTTACGGCTACTGAATTCTAATTCATTTCGATTAGACCATTTATTAGGAATATTTAATGCCATTTTGGCAATGCGTCTGACCAATGATGCTTTTGAACCCGCGACCAGCACAGCGATGTCATCAGCATCAGCCTGGGCATAAATATTCCTATTTTTAAAC
>NC_136484.1:140385838-140433338 GCF_053919585.1 Euprymna scolopes
CCACCTCACACTCATTGAACCCGTATCTTCGAGAGGTCTGTGGGTCTTGATAAGTGATAAATATTAATAAAAATAGATTTTTAAATGACGATTTGACGTATTCTAAGAATACGAAACTTTAATAATATGAGTTCGACAAACTTCTAATATTCACTGAAGCTACATTTTATACCCTTCTCGTTAATATTAGTGTACGTGGACAGAGAATGATTTTCACACTGGAGATGTTAACAGAAATATACTGAACCGTGTTCGGAAAGCACTTTACTAACCACGACTTGCCGGAATAGTTGATCATGTCCAAGTTATTGTTTTTTTTTTTTTACTGTCGATTCATCCCCAAAAGTCACGGTGCCACTTGAACGAAATGGACTACTATTTCCAACCAGAGCTACATGGATACTATTTAGGGAATTGAGCAGCGAGATGCCTGATCACATACACCTGAACTTTTGCAGTACATTCAAAGGATATAATTCCAATGTCTAAGAGTTAGAGAGAAAAAAAACTATTACTGTAGGAGACTTTTGGCCTCTAGAAATCTCTACAGTGTAGTGTGGAGATTTTGCTACTTGTCAGATTATTCGAAGTATTTATGTCGAGAGCGAACAATTTCCTCGTATCTGATAAAACACATTCCATTAAAACACATGCAAAACAGGTACACGTAAATTATATTTCAACGATAAGACATAGATTGGGGTTTGGTATGGTAGCTGTCCTACTGAGATGATCAAGAAGTCCAGTTTCATTCTCTATTTTTGATGAATTGGTCATAAACTTCTGATGGTGATGATCTGCATACCATAGGTCGTGCAGTTTTGTTGCTTAATCATATTTGTTTAGTACTTGGCTATATTTTTGTTCTTAGTTTGTCTCATGTCCTGTAAATTTGTGTCCGGGTACCGTGGAAACTATGGACGTTTTTTTCCCATGACTTTCTGAGGAAAACGTTGGCAATTACATAGAAATTTGTGTATATGTTCTTATTTTAACTTGTAAATATTGTGTAATCAGATGACATAATTTCCAGCACGACAAGTTTTATCTTTATTCAAAAAGAAAGATTACTTAACTATTCACATTAACCGTTAACTGTTACACCCGGTCTGCACATTAAATACTTAGGAAACAATTATAGAATACACTTTTAGTGTTCAATACAAACTGGTAAATTTCATTAAACTAGACTTACTATTTTCTTAAGTAAATGTCAATTTTTTTTAGCAATCTCTATATGTCGGCGCATAAGTTTTTTTGCCGTGTTTTAATCTATTGTAATGTATTTTATGCATACTGCTATTACTTTAAAAATCAGTATATAATATATTTATAACTTTTTATTTGAGATAATTGAATCATAATTCAGTTTTTTCTGCAATATTCTCATTTATGTTGATTTTAAAACGACCTTCTTTAGTTAACAGAAATGAAGTCATCTTCCATCATGATATTGCTCGCATATACTGACCAAATATCCCCTAGGAGAATTTAGTTTAAAAATATTTCCTTATCTTATATATTCTCCAGGCCCAACTTTCTTTAAATATCCACTTATTTTGAAGATTATAAAACAATTTAGATTTCCTTAGGTTAAAATTATCAGAAGTGATTAAAACTGAATTAGATTCATAATTCCCATTAAAATCGTAAGTATTGCACAAGCAAGCAATTTATAAGCTCCTTAATATATGGGATCAAACTAAAGTTATTATTATTAGAAAAAAGATAAAAAAAAACACAGTCTTTTAATTGTCAAGATGGAATTTTTAATAAACAAAAACGTTTACATCGATCTGATATAAAAAGAGGGAAATTGTTTTGGACTAAGAAAAATGGTAAAAAGCTAAATATTATAAGTATCTCGTGCAAAGTTCAAGACTTTCGTGTAAATAAATGTTATTACAATAGAAACATTGTTACTTATATTTTGCAATGCTTTGTCCGAAATTTGTCCGGAATTTGTACCATTTCTCATCAATAACATGAAAAAATATGTGTTCAATCAGCCTTCTTTCTTCAAGCAAAAATAATCTATTCACTGTCCGATGTCTTTTTCATTGTTCGCCTTATCTGACCGAACTACAGGAAAAGCATTTAAAAATTAACGGAAATAACACCAATGAACGTAATGGCAGTGTCAATTCTGATAACTTTGAAATGAAACGTAACATCGCTTGAAAGCATATATTTTACATTTTTAATGATGGAAAGAACATATAGTAAAAGAAAATGAGAGGGCGAAAACACAATCATCTCTGTATAAGAACTCTTAGAGAGTACCACACATAATGATATAGAAAAACATAGAAGACAAATGAAAGAGGATTACACAAGACGAAGGAAACTAGAATATCTAGAAATAAAAAACGTGCATCCGTGATACGCATCGTTTGCGAAAAACCCAGAAAGATGGATAGAATGAGAAGAGAAAGAACGAACCATATCTTCCACTGAAATAGTGTGACGGATACTATAGCTTGAAAGGGCTTATTGTTGGTCAAATTTCAGAGAAGATTATCAGTCACTTCAGCGTGGTAAACAGCTGGTGTGGTAACGCAAAACGATTCTCATGGATATGTAAAGTGGCAGAAAATGCTGGAAATCTACGGAGGCTTGTTGTACTTCAAAATTCGGGAAACGCAATTTGTTATTATCAGTGAACACTTGATTATGACTTGTGTGAAGATTCCTAGTGCGTAAATGCTACTACTACTACTACTACTACTACTACTACTACTACTACTACTACTACTACTACTACTACTACCACCACCACCACCACCACCACTACTACTACTACTACTACTAATAATAATACTGATTATATGAATAATAATAATAGTAATAATCATGACAAGGTAATGGAACTGCCCAACTAAGTGGAGATGAGGGTTTTAGATGAACATGACGCCTACGAATATTTGGGGGTTTTGGAAGCAGACAATAGCAAGATAATAGAAATAATAGAGACATTTAGAAAAGAATACCCCATAGGAATGAGAAACTCCTAGAAATTAAACTACATAGTAGAAACCTAATAAAAGTTATAACCACATAGTCACTAGTAAGATATTGCGAACCGTTTATAGAAGGAAGAAGAACTGAAGCATCTCGACAAGAAAACCGGGAGATTTATGCCAATGAACCCCAAAACTGATACTGACATATGCTACGTGAAAAGGAAAGCCGGGGGAAGAGGACTGGTTTGTATAGAAGACTGCGTGAATGACACAAAAACTACTAATAAAAATACATAATGCAGAACAAAGAAAGAGAATTACTGCAGCAAAAGACACTAAAAAAATGAACTAGACGAAAAGCAGAGATGTGAGGAATAAAACTAAAAAAGGAAAATGGCAAGAGAAACAGCTACACAAACGATTCATAAAGATAAAAGAATATTAGATCAACGAAAACATTTGGACACGGTTAAGATAACAAAATCTAAATAGAGAAACTGAATCTCTATTAACAGCCACACACAGCGATTATAACCAACCACATCAAAGCAAAAATAGACATGACACAAGAAAACAGCAAATGCAGACAATGTGACAAGGAAAGGAATCAATAAACCACATAATAAGCGAATGCTGCAAACTAGTCCTGAACGAATACAAGAATAAACACAATCAAGTGGCGAAGGCAATACGCTGAGAATTATGTAGACGACTGTATTTTGGACACCCAGGCTAATAGTAAAAGCAGAAATCGGTAGCAGTACTTGAAAACGAAAATCACAAAATCCTACGGAACATGGACGTGAAAACACATAAACCCATCCAAGTAAGAAGATCAAATGCCATAATTGTTAAAAAGAAGGAAATATCTTCTCATATCGCAGAATTTTCCGTTCTAGCAAACCACAGAGTGAATGTCAAGGAGACGAGCGAGAGGAGCAAAGATACAGAACTGGCCAACGACCTGAAAGGAATATGGAAAATGAAGAAAATCAAGATAACACAATAATAGTAGAAACATTAGAAAAAATCCTGAAAAACTTTGAAAAAAGCATTGTAGAGATTGTAATCAGAGAGATAACCGAGAAGATATAATTGATAGCAATTAAGAAAACGGCTGAAATATTAAAGAAAATACTTAAATGCAGAAACTAATACACATGAGCCACAAACGCAAACCAAACCTATAGAAAGTACAACAGTAATAAAGCAAAAACAGTAAAGGAACAACACATGAAATAAAGAAAACTAAAACTGTATAATTTTAAGCTCCCCCACACGAAAAAAGCATCATCATATTTAATAATGAATGATCTAGAAGGATGAAAAGATCGAGGATAGAAAGCACCAACCAAACTTCCACTGGGTGAGTGCGAAGAAGATGGGACCTGAGGAAAGGCTTATTGCCACTCAAATTCCAGTGAAGAGAAATGGTTGTTGCCAGTAACACATAAATAGTAAATGGCTGTTGCGATAACGTAAATTCATTTTCAATTGTTATAGAAAAGTGTGGAAAATACTGAAAATCTGAAGAAACTTGCTGTCACTCGGACTCTAGGGAACGTCAAAAGTTATTCTCAAAGAGAAATCCTTGATGATGGCTAGTGTGAAAACTAGTGAAAAATAATGTTAATAATGATAATAATGATGATGATGATGATAATAATAATAATAATAATAATAATAAGAAGAAGAAGAAGAAGAAGAAGAAGAACAAGAAGAACAAGAAGAACAAGAACAAGAACAAGAAAAGAAGAAACAAAAACGAAAAAGAAGGAAAGGAAAGGCTAGACAAAAATCTTATATAGGCCTTATTTCTTAATATTGTAAAAACCATTCCCAACTTTGTGCTATAGAAACGTTGATGATTTAAAAACTATTTTCTGATCAGGTTGAAATGTTGCAATGTGGTTGCTTATATGAAACAACGACACATATCTGCATCATATTTGAAAAAGAAACAGAAACATAAAAGCGAAGTTATCGTCAAAATATGACTTTTAACTTTGGAACATCCTTGACTATGACCCATTTTTACATTTTAATAATAATAATAATAATAATAAGAAGAAGAAGAAGAAGAAGAAACAAGAAGAACAAGAGTAAAGAAGAAAAAAGAATAAATTAAAATAGCTAAACTTAACCAAGACATTATTTTTTTCTACAAAGTGCTGTAAAAATATCGAATTAAAAGAACATGATGCCTTCTTTCTCTCCGCGTTTTCCTATCATTTCATTCAGTTTTGTTTCTTTAAAATCAATTTTATCTCTCATCTTACTTCCCGTTTCGTCTTCCTGTATTTCACTTATACATTTCATGACTTCCCATTGTTTCTTATTTCAGTCTCATATTATACATTAACCTTTTCACGTGTCATTCTCGTGGTTAAACGTGAACACCTCAAATAAGGCATTTATTTGAGTCGCTCGTTTAGCACTAGTGTGCAAAAATGCGTCTTTATCAAAGTACACCTGTCAGAGCGATAGTTTATAAAAGCGTGGCTTACACGCCTGTGTAAGTGTCGCAATGTGTTGTAAATAATTATTAAAGTAGAAGATAACCATAAAACGTCATACCTGTTTTTAAAGAACAAAAAGAAAGAAAACACTTCTAAGTATGTGTAACTAATATTTAGTCTTCGAAGTAATCACTATCAGTATCCAGCACCTGTGCGAACTTGTGTCCAGCTGTTTAATCCTTTGCGATAAATCGATAGTTTTAGACAAATAAGTCCGTAAAACTGCTTCATTGGTAAAAGGTTTCTCACGAAGATGATTATCCAGAGAGTGAATAAAGTTGGTAATCTGATGACACAAGGTCATGTGAATTAGATAGACGGCACAAAGTTTCCACCAAAGTTGCTGAATCCCTGACGACTTGTTTGAAACGCGAACTGGCGTTGTCATGGAGGAAAAGCACGCCTCTGCGATTCACCAGTGCTGGTTCCTTCTGGTGCAATGCCTGTTGAACACGTTTCAAGGGCTACGAACATATGTCTCCATTGACCATTTGACACGTTGGTAGCAGTTCATAATGAACCACTTGATGAGCTGTCAATCAGATACAAAGCATGATCTTGCGTGAATTCATAGACGGTTTTGCGGTGTAAGGCACAGCATTCCGAGGAGACAACAAATGTTTGAAACATTTAATAGTTTCGTACAGAATCCATTTTTCATCACTGGTAAGTATTCGATTGAATAATGATGCGGAACAATGGCGACGAAGAAAACAGGCTCGAAGCAGATCTCTAGACACTTGTATCTTTCTTACAGCTGCCCGGCTTATAACTGACAACGTACTGCCCGGCACAAGTTGTATGCTTTTTTTTTTCATAACGTCTGATGTTTCTACTTCCAGCTGCTTAAATTTGAAAACGATTGCTACACGCATTTCGTATATATTTCAACTCCATTTCACAGGTAATAAAAAAAAAGAACAGTACTTTTTCTAGTATTTCTTTATCGGATCGCTGTCAATTCTCTATCAGTTTATCCTAACCTCTTCTACCCCTGTTTTCTCCTCGTCTTCCCTCCTTTCTTCTTTCGTAACCACCTGCTCTCTCCCTCTCCCCCTTTCTTACATTCATATAATCTTATATTCGTAAAAGATAGAGCCATTTCAGTAACACAGCAAAAATAAAAGAAATAGAACCAAAACCTTAGCTCGATCACATCATAATGCATTTTTACTCAATAGGACGTTTTCAAGGTGTTGTTCCTTATTTGAACTGAAGAGAGCTTTTGAAAATTATTGCATGGTTATATCAATGTGTGTGTATGTGTCTGTGTGTGCGTATACATATGTGTGTATGTTTCGGTGTTCTATGCGTACAAAATTTGAAAAAATATGTAATAAAACATTCAACGATTGATTCAGACTTGTGCTAGCTTTTGGTAGAGGGTATTTCTTTTTTCATAAGATATATATATATATATATATATATATATATATATATATATATATATATGCGTGTGCGTATATGTATGTACAGTTGCGTTTCTGTTTAGTGTGCATTTTTATTGGGTGAGCAATAGTTTACTGCTATGCAGATATATCTTTTCTCTACTTCTTAGTGTTATGGATTTTACATAAATAAATGAGTTTAGTAGAAGATAAGTCCCTCCTCCCGTTATATCGTTTCGTATTTGGAAAATATTTAAAAGGCGTTTATTATTAGCAGTCAACAGTTGTCCAATCGTAAGATTTCTATTACTCGACTACACACGAAACGCTGGCACTAACCTTTTGGCGCGGTTTGCATCGACTATAATGAATAGTGGAAGACGTTTTTTCACCTATGGCTGTGCACTTTGAGCCACGCGTCAACAGAATTACACGTTGCTCGCAAAAATGAACCACACCTTATCAAATACTACTTATCTGACATGGGTTTCACAACTTATCAAGTCCTGAAAGCCACTCTATTATAAATGGTAATGAATGTAAGGTGGTCAATGAGAAAACAACATAATGATCGGAAGTCGTGGCAATTGTGTAGAGGTGGATTATGTAAAGAATGGCCCGACAATAACTTGTTTACATTGGACTTGAAAACGAACATGTATTCTGCTTGATTAGCGGTTTCTTTTCAAGCTTTTACAATATTTATCAGATAAGGTTTATCCGTTATTTAGAGGGTTTACGATTTTCAAAATTGTCCTCGTTTTCGTCGTTGTTAACTTTACAGGGTTTTGGCTGAAAGCAAACCAGGAAATAAATCGATCAAAACGCTGATAGCCTAACAAATATAAATGCCACAATCAAAAACATGTAAATTACCTATTCAATACTCATAGCTATCAGCTAATATGGCTATTGTAAAACATTATTTATCCCATATTTCCTAATTATTAAATCATTATTATTTCCGTGTTTTCTAAACTCAAATACATTCTTAATATTTATAGACACATTGAATCATATTTTTGTGCTAGATCACCATATTAGACGATATTGTAACTAGGTCTGCCTCCTCAATATTGACAATATTATAATAGTAATAATCTATAAGTGAATCTGTCTTATTTTTATTCTTGATAAATTGCAGAAACGTATTTGTAATTTGATTTGCTCAACCTTTTCTTGTTCACTGAAGCCTCTCTCTCACAGACTTGTCATGAACAAAGTTTCTTTGCAAAAACTTCATGATATTTTTAGAGGCTGACACGATTATATTGCAATATTACTCGGTATGATCATATCAATGTATACTATTATATTTCTAGCCTGATCTTTGGGTGATAAGGAAGAACTAGTCGAGTACAAGTATCGTTGTATATAATATACTGAATTTGATTTTTTTTAGTTTTATCTTTTCTTCTTGGCATGAGAAAAGGCCGGTGCTGACACTGACTTGATTAATACTATCTGAAATTCTTTACAATTCAAATCTCCTCAACCGGATCGATTCTGCTAATCTTTATATTAGACAGCTATAACTAATATTTGCAATTGAATAAGTTTATTTCTATCTACGACATTTATTTCTTTTTCATTCTTTAAAAAATATTTTTCGACACTTAGAATGTCACTCCACTCAAAGTCTTGTATTCACTCCCGTCTTCGAGTAGTATTTACCGATAAACGGTAACTGAATAGTAAAATATATTTCGCGACGATATCACAGCATAATTGAATACAAAGATACGTCTGCCTTTGGACTTGCGCTTCGGATTCTATTCCAAATGTCATGAACTATTAGTCGATGTGCTATAAATCTTATCATTAGTAGAGACTGTGGTCAATAGAAACGCTTATTAAGTATTTCTATCATAAATTTATTCCGAAATGTCCTTATTAGGCCAAGTTCGTTTGTTCTAGGAAACACCGATTTTTTTTGTTCAATTATCTTTTGCTGGCTATGTCAAGCCACACTAAAGGGACTTCTCAAATAAAGTTTCTGGCGTAATTGTAATACATTTGAGGAAGCATAAAAAAGAAAAAGTGAGCGCAGAAACGAAAAGATCGTTTACTAGTCATTAGAAAAGAAAAATACTACCCAATGCCAACTGAGGTAAATTATGGTTTCTGGCCTGTACAATTATATGCTGAACTTTTTTTTTTTTTTAAAGAAAGGGATATTTAGTAAAAAAAAACAATTTTGTAAGATGGGAGATTATGTGTGCTGATGTTAGTTGCACTAAGGACTGATGGAAAGAACTATTCACTGTGAGTTGGTTTATGCGCGTATCCTTGATACGACACATCATTAATCCGATAACACAGACATGAATATTTTATTCACGAAAAGAAAACAACAAAAATACTTTCTGTAATGATAAATATTATACAATCTGACGTTAATAAGATGCATTTCAATTATAAAAAGAAAGAAATATATTAACAAAAGGATGATGTTAATTCTTCTTTCAATAAATAACTTTAAACCTTCAAGTGTTTCAAAACAGTTTGTTTATTTTCTAAAGTTTATCATTTTATTAATGGTGCTTATTAGAACATTTTCCAACCACACACACACACACACACACGCATACACACACACGCACACACACACACACACACACACACACACACACACACACACACACACACACACACACACATATATATATATATATATATATAAAATCTGAGGTTATAGTTTTTCAGAGGTTTAGTAACCAATGAAGTTTAACGAGATTAATACAAGAGTGCCCAATACCGAAGTAGAACAGGGTATTCTCTTTATTTGTTTTTATTTTTTGTTGTACTTCTAAGACAAAAACAAAATAAGATTATGCATGTATATATATATATATATATATATATATATATATATATATATATATAAATATATATATATATATATAACAAACTTTGACCCAATAGGAATCAAATAGTTCAGTAGCTTCCATAACTTTGTCTTTTATAAAATTCGATTAATATACAAACAATGTGGTGTATAATCGGGCTGTGTAAAGTAGTTTGAAACGCTTTTAGCACGTTAAGCCTGTCTGCGGATCGAGAATCAGTTTCCTCGGTCACCAGAAATATCTCTAGCGAGAATGAAACTGAGTAGACACCGTTCCGTCTGGCTGATCTTGGAGACGACGTAAACATCGGTTTTCACAGAGTGCTAATACAACTACAATTTATACTTTCTTTCATGCAGTGATATTTTATAATGGCTGTACTTGTTTATATTACGTTTGGAGTTGAGACAGAAGAGGATAAAAATATGTAAGAAAAAAGAAAATTTGAATTAGGAAGAGGAGAAAAAAGTAAATTGAACTCTAAGTTCTAAAATGATTACTTAAAATATCATCTCATATAATCCAAAATTAAAAGAAATAATCACATCTCATGAAAAATATTCATAAATAAAGACCGTTCAAATATTTATAGCTCGCATTTCTTTTAAGTCAGATAGATTTACAATAGCAAGATTTACTTTTATCTGGCGTCAATTGTTGATAAAATTTTATATTATTTTTCTTACACACGACGTTATTTTGCTATCGACCTCATAGATCTGATATCACCGTTGTGATGCTGACCAGTACAATGTGGCTGAGTACTTTGAATTATTAAGCACTTTATGTAGAAAGACGGGGAAACTATTTAAAAAATACAATTGCAAGTGAATGCTTTAAAAGAAAATTAGTACAACTCTTTATGCAGTCTGTAGGCAGACAACAAAAAAGGATTAGAATTTGATCTCTCATATATTAGCATTGAACACTTGTTTTGGCTTATATTGATTATTGTCTTTATCGCCCCATTTAGGATAATGGTAAGTATATTTACTAATAAACCGAGTTCAATTATATGTAGAATCGCCTCATCTCTTGAGGCTTGCATTTACAAATATCTGTGGACTTAGAACTAAGCTAGATAAGGTAGAATCATTTCTCCTAGCAAACCGGATATCTTATCGGTAAGTGAAACTTCTTTAACTCCTCCATCTCCTTTTACCGCTTTAACATGTTGTTATCTTCCACTTTGTTGTAAAGACTCTGACAGATATATGCACGGACTTGAAGTCTATATTCGTAACACCCTCCCCATGACTAGAGAATCTTAAGTCGGGTCAGATGGCCAGGCCTTCCTGTGTTTTAGACTAAGATTACAACAAAGCGTAAACTATTTATACTTTCTTTATCGCTAACCCTAGACCCAAGACTGTACTCTAATTAATCACGTCTCTGACAGCATAGATTAAGCACTCTCCCTAGAAACTAACGCTCAAATACATGTATTTTGCGAATTTACTGCCGACCACAGTAATAAGCTTGGATTCTTTAACTACACTGACACACGGCATTTATATCCCATTACTCGGCACGACCCGTCTCCCTGATCGTCAGGAACAGCAAGCTTCACTTCTGGACCTATTTCTGACAACAGTTCCTGAGGATTGTCTAACAAATGTCTATTGCCCTCTTAGGAATGCTTATCATACTGCGATAATGATAGACATCACTCTAAACTCTCGACCTCAAGTTGAAGAGTGACTGCTCAAAACGACAAAATACTACAATAAAGCTGACTTGGATGCCATCAGGGATTACATCGCATCATGGGGTTGTGTATTTTTTCTTCTTGCTGAACATGCGCTAATGAAGTTACTAAACGGTTCAAAGCAACACTTGAAGCACATGTTCACATACGGAACTTCTATAGCAAATCCCACTCGCCCCAATGGTTTACTTTTACGTGCAGTTATCATTGCTCAAAGGCAGCAGCATACTGTGGACTTATCCGACATAAATCCAGTACACATGGACAAAAGTATATAGTAGCTAGAAGTAATTGTAAATTGAAGAAAATAGTCACAGTGAAGAGAGAATATAACGAAACCACCTGAAAACGCATTGAAGCGCAGAAATTAGGAACTCGTGATTTATGGAAAATCTATAACATCTGAAAGTTGTTTACACGGAAATTGAGAAAGCTAATCTGTTTGCACGTCAGTTTACCTCCAACTCTACTATGTACCGAGCAAACCACTCCCTCACAAAATTTCATCTGCGGACGGAAACCACATTAGATGATTTGAAAATCACCACTCCTCATAAAAATTGGACACCTCAAAAGCATGTGGACCTGATCTCATTCCGACTATAAAAAATAATCCGCTGAGGTTGCCCCAGTTCTCTCCAAACTTTTCAACAAATGCCTTAACGGATCTTGCTTTCCTTACTGTTAGGAAATTGTTTCTGTGGTACAAGTTTACAAGAATTCTAGCGAAATAACTGACTCATTAAATTATCGCCACATTAACATCCTCCATCTTCTCGCCAAAATATTTGAGTCTATAATTAATGAAGCTCTAATCCACCACCTCACATCTGCTAAACTTCTGTCCAACCAACAGTATGGGTTTAGACAATCCTGTTCCACTGCAGACATTCTAACTGTAATCTCTGAACGTATATACCATGCACTTGATAAAGCATGGAAGGCTGGGGAAGTAGCCCTATATATGTCTATATATATATATATATATATATATATATATATATATATATATATATATATATATATATATATATGACAGGATATGGCACGATGGTTTTCTCATGAAAATCAGATCCTATGGTATTACTGCAACATAAATGTTTCCTAAATAAGAGAAGAATCCAGATTGTCATCGATGGTTGTACGTTAAAACAATATGATATAAATGCGGGTGTATCTTAGGGGTCGATCCTTGAACCTTTATTATTCCCGATATTCAGAAATGACCTCTGATAAAATTGTCTCTGAAATGGGTATATTTGCTGACCACAACACGCTTTATAACAGACGTGAGGGGAAACTGATGAACATGTATCCAAAACAATGGCAGAAACACTTGGGAAATACCTCTTTTAATGACTACAAGAAACCATGCCTATGATACATTATCTGAAAGTACTTAACGTTCACGAGAACATGAATCGGAATATGAACATTTAGGGCATTGTTAAGGATGCTGCGAGGAAGATAGGCTCTCTCTACCATGCTAGAAAGTTACTTACGCCTGAGAATATCCTGTACCTCTACAAGGCTACTATTTGCCCATGTATGGAGTATTGTTGCCACATTTGGGCCGGTTCATCTGATACTAGTCTCTCCCTCTTAGATAGGGTTAAAAAAGAGTCGCCAATCTAATAGCTAGGTTTCAAGCGCTGTCCCATCGTCGAAATGTTGCATCCCTTTGCACGTTTTACAAGCATTTTAATGGTGGATGCTCCGACGAACTACATGTATTTATGCTACCTCGATGTAAATACACCGACAAACTGCGAGTGGCAAAATCTTGCCCCAACACAGTAGAAATCACTAGTCTGATTGTTTCTGCTTTAGGACTGTTAGACTTTGCGATTTCCTTCCGGGTTCTTGCATCCTTGACTGTACTGGCATGCAGAAGTTCAAGTGTAAAGTAAACAAATATCTTGCTGCTCAACTCCCTACATAGTACGCCCCATAAATTATGTTTCAGATAGTTGTCCCCTGCATCAAATTGGCACTGTGCCTTGTGTGGGGTGAAAATGCTATATAAATATAAAAAAAAACCATACCAAAAATATAAAGATAGTGCTCGATGTCTCTTTACTAAAGACAGCATCATAAGGTCAGAATCTGAGATTAGTGGATTTATCATCGCAAAGAAATAGAACCCTCATCTACATCCCGGTGTAATTGCTAATTCTTAAAAATTAGTACCAACATTTCTATTAGAACAAAAAGAGCATAGAACATCAATTACAATTAACTTTTGAATATTTATGGTCAAAACAACATGCCTATGCGTGTCAAGCCAAAACCTTGTAAAATCTTAACAATTTCCTAACCCCCAAATGTCAAGAACTCCTACTATCTGTATCGATATAAGGGAAATGGTATTGCCGATCACATGAGTTCTCCTTTTATCTGTTGAGACAATATTTTAACTTTAACTGCAACACCAGAAGAGACATGCATACCTGTGCCCATGCTTAAGGGCTAAATAACCATTTGTTTTCACACTGATGAAAAGAAAGCTGTCAGATCGTTCGCAATTACGGTCGACTTCATTTTTATTTTATCATTGTATGTTTTATCCTAAACATATGTTATTGTTAACGAGCAGTGCAAAATAGTAAAACTATTTTTTAATTCTGGGATCTGCGGACAATTTTATAAACATTTAACCAATAAAATATATAGAATATTGATTTGTATTCTGACATTTAAGGAAAAACAATTAAAATATTCAGTGAAGATTTTAAGTCTAACTTTGATGATAAAGAAATAAAAATAATCAAGTTATCTTTGACGAATGCTGCTCTTTCTACAATTATATATACAAATCAATAAATATAGATCTCATTAAGTTTGTATTATTTACATATTTTCATTCGTGAATTACATTTTATTTTGAACTCACTGCAACATTAAAGGATCGTATTTAAAAAGCCAAATTTTATTTTGCAATAAGCTTAAAAATAATTAATTCAGTCTATCGATTAGACAGTTCGAAAAGAAAAAAAATGTTAAATCAAATTCGTATGAATCAAGATGGTGCAGTCTTCTTGGCCATTTCTATTATGTTGTTGACATTGGTTTCCATTATTCCTAATAAAATATGCAAAAACGCAAAAAGCTGAAGATTGCCAACATTCACCATACTTATATAATAATAAACGCGTAAGAATTGTGCAGTAAGTTTTACATAGAGTAGATTTCAATTTCTGCAGTTTTCTATTACAGAATGTTTAAAATTGTAAAATATAAATTACCCCGCTTTTAACGAATTTTCTGTAAAAGAACTTCTAAGATGTTAAACTCCTGTCATATCTCGGGAGATCGCATTTGAAGCACTCCTATCTTCCTCGACAAAATACATCGTTGTCTTCTACATCTAGGGCCAATAATCTATTCTATTCCCAAAATCGCTTTATCACAAAATACACATAGTTGATCTTTATCGACTAGTTAATCCATACACGGCATAATTCACTCTGAGACGCCGATTCCTGTTAAATACCGAAGTTAAGCAACGTTGACCTTGGTTAGTACTAAAATGGAGGAAACTTTTGGAATTCCAGGTGCTGTATGTGCTCTCCGTTTATGTCGGCATTGTTTCGCGTCTAGCTCTTCCCGCCACTGAGCTCAAACAGTAGATTGCACAAAACTTGTCGAACATTACACGCGCAGCTAGCTAGCCTTATAAGGATTATCAATTGTCATTATTATTATTATTATTATTATTATTATTATTATTATTATTATGAAAGTTGCTCGATTGAGCTCCAATCTCTAGTCGTTCCTCGTAAGACATTCACAGTAAGAACTTGTCTTATTACTACAACTACGAAGTACTTTTCTTTCTTCTCGCTGTGCTTATAAACGTGATCTTCATGAAGAAAATTTTGTTCCAAGAAAGTTTTATGCGTGGAATATTTTACCATTGGACGTCTTCATTTCTAACTACAACGCAATGAGCAATTATTTCATTGAGTGCGGATTAAAAAGGACGATTAATGTAATCCACTTGCCTATATTTACTTCTAATGTTGCATAAAATTAAGCTAAAATAATTGGTAATCTAAGAAGTAGAGTTGGAATTTATTTTATTTTGTGATACAATGTATCGATAAAACTCATTTAATAACAGCGGAGAACATTACCACGTGATAACTTCCCTGTAGACTACAGTATGGTTGTCTTCAAATCCAATGTTAACATACATTTGTTATAAATCGTTCTCATAATAACAATTTGTTCATTCCATTTTCGTCTACATACTTCAACTATAAAGAACAATTTATTTCTTCGGATCTGGAACACCCAGGACTACGGTATTACTCACTTCCCCATCGCAATTTTATCGCAAAATTTTAAAGACATAAAATCTATATCAAAAGAGAAATTATTTCAAAAAGTATATAAAATAAGAGAATACTTAGCAAAATTCAAGCACTTTCCCCACATATTGTAACCATCTATAAAACCCCAATCTGATAATTAAGACACAGATCTGTGCAGTTTTAACGAGTCCATTGGCGCAGCATTTGCCTTCTCACCGTTTGATAAGAATGTAGTTTATTGCTCAGATGATGATTCGCTGACGAATGAAAGCGCTTGTGACAGCAACAACTATGGAATCTTTTATTAATAGTTTTGATTTTGATACAAAAAAGATTATACGGAAAATCGAAAAAAAAAAAAAAAAAGAATCATAAAGTAAAGGGCCTCCGTTGCATTTAATAATAATAATAATGCAATGAAAACATAGATACTGGAATTGACAGCTGATTGACAACACATAACAGAAATTAACATACAAGGAGGCATCTTCAGCCAAGATATCCAAATGGAATTTGGAATGGAAAAGTGCGCACAACTAGTTATAAGAAAGGGAAAACTAGAAGCGACAGAAGGCATGGAACTACCAAACCAAACAGAAATGAGGGCACTTGGAGAACAAGACGACTATAAATACTTGGGAATTCTGGAAGCGGACACCATCAGAGCAAGAGAAATGAAAGAGAAAATTAGAAAGGAATACCTCAGGAGAACAGGAAAACTCATGGAAACGAAATTATATAGCAGAAATCTAATAAAAGGTATAAATACAGAAATACAAGAAGACCAGATGTCGTAATAATTAACAAGAAAGAAAAAATCCTGTAAAAAAAAAAATCCATCATGCACCCCCACCATAGTTTCATCACCGCTCCTCCCAATAAAAAAAAGTGACACCAAAGAGCTAAGTAGGGTCAAGAAGGACTGAAAGACCGAGGAGAGAGCACTAGCCAGACCTCGGCTGGACAAGCGCAAAGAGAACTGGAACCTTGGTGAGGCTTAGTGCCACTCAAATTCCAGTATAAACAAATGGCCACTGCCGGCGAGAAATCAATGGTAAGAAGCTGTTGCGATGATGCAAATTCATTTGCAAATGCTATCGAAGGAGGTGGAGAGAACTGGACGTCTGGGGAGACTTGTTGTCACTCAATTTCCAAAGAACACCACAGGTTTCCAATCAGATCGTTTGTTGACTTGTGTGAACGCTCAATGTGAGCCAATAATTATAATAATAATAATAATAATAATAATAATAATAATAATAATAATAATAATAATGTATATATATATATATATATATATATATATATATATATGCTTTTTTATTTGTTTACAATTTCGCTACACATTCAGGAGCATGTTTCGGTCAGCAAGTTAAAAGTAACTAGAGACCTCTTCAGGCGATATTGCTTATATAAATGTATAGTTAGATAAATATAAAGTATATCTTGTCCTATTTCGGTATTGAACACTCTCGTATGAACCTTCTTAAAACTTCATTGGTTGTTCACCTCTGGAAAATATTAACCTGAGCTCTAAAATATAAATGGCTATATGTCTGTCTGTCTGTTTGTCTGTTCCCATATTTTCAAACTATCTCCTCCGAAACTAAAAGTCGCAGAGCGGCGCTAGAAGCATCAAATTATAGGATTTTTTACGGATTGTTTTTTATGGTGTTTTAGCGTGTTAAAATTGTTTCTAAGGGATCAAAAAATAATAGCAAACAATTTCTGAGACGCTTTTGCTTGTTTTCATTTTTATAATTTTTTGTTCAAATCGAAATAAATATTTATTTGTTTATAATATAATAATATACTTCCATGCAACCTCTTTCTCACAGAAGAGATGTAGCGAGTTTGTATTTGCTTTACCGTTGTTTTCATAGCAAGTGCTCGTCTGAGCTTCTATCTATTGTCCCGCCTCGCCAAACTTTCACAAGAAACACTCGTCTAGCTGAAAACACTATCAATAATTCCTCCCACTCTTTATCTGTGCCTAAACCTAAGCGTAGATTCCATGAACAAAGCTTCTTTCTTAGAACTGCACGCCTGTGGAACTGTCTTCCGTTATTCTGCTTTCCAGCTGACTACAATATGGTTGTGTTCAAGTCCAATTTAAACAAGTTCTTGACAAGCCGCTCCCCTTAAGTTTACAAATTGACTGAATTTCCATTACTGACAATTCTATGTTGTCCAATTGACAACTCTTATCTTCGAGTGGCCCCTGGGCCTTGATAAGTGGTGATGCCTATGTAAAAAGAAAATTATAGGAAATAGAAGTTTTAAAAATGACATTGGTTTCTGCAAGTTCATTGGCTCAGCATTTCGGTACTGTTCGGTGTTTTACGTCAACTGCCCGAACGATTTCGACGCTAGCACAGTCCTTATTCTAGGTAAATACCTTTAACTGCTATTAAAGAATAACATTAAAATACATTCATGTTCGTACCTACGTTATAATCTTTACGCATTTTCAAAGTAATTGTTGAATTTCATCTGATTGAGTTGATGTGTTAGGGTAACACAGCGCGGAAGCACGTATGCAAATGCATACGGAATTAAGTCACCGGTAGGGAAAAATAAAACTTTAAAAAGGAGAATCATATTAGAAGCGTGTAACGTTCCAGATCACGTTTGTGACGTGAGTGACGTCACAGCCGTAACAACAATGAAATAAATGCTGTTACAAAGAAAAAGCGCGTTGAAGATTTTTTCGTATTCTGTTCTCCTTTACAACTACGATTACAACGTGTTAGTTCCCTTTTAACGTTACATCAGGTGTGAAACTTAAACTAAAATACATTTTCTTGGTCTTCAAATAGTACAATAACATTGTTAAGTCAAACGTCCATAAAACACAAATATTGCACAAACACCTAAAAAAAGGCTTTAGAGAAAATAATTCATAACCAGATGTATTCTTAACGTATTTTTATATGGAAATTTAACGGTGTTTTGTGCATCAATTTATATAATTTACTCTTCATAATAATATTTATTTTGAAAGAATAAATGTCTGTCAAGGCCAATACTTTAAAAGAAATAACTTTTTTATTTAGTGAAATTTTTGTGGCAGGAGGTGTGCAATTTCGAACCACACTTCTCTTGAGTCGACATTGTTAAATACCAGTGGCAAGTGAAGTGTATGTACAGAACGACTGGAAACAAATGCCGAGATAAGCGGAGAGCACATACAGCGCCTAGAATTCCCAAATGGTCACCCATCTGGTACTAACCAGGACAACCTTGTGTGGCACTATTTCCTTGTGCCACTGTTTCTAACACACTCTGCAGCATGGACGGGTGGTAAATTGTCCATGAGCGTAGAGATACAAAGAAATCCCTTCCCATAATTCCCTTGCTATCTTTCTGTCTCTTTCCTGCACGACCACCATGATGTGAAGACGCATATTTTGTCTCTCCGTAAATGGGAGGGGGAGACCCCCTCCCTCAACACTAGTTAGGGTAGGTTAGTTAGCTTCGAAAAGTCTATTATCCAGTTTCAATTGTAAAAATTAATTGTAAATTGTTTTTTTTTGTAATATATATTGTATCTCTAATGTAAAATAAAATAGTTAGTTATACCTTATGTATATTACAATTGTGTCGCGTGTCATTTTTCTTGTGTCTGCCATGAATGCCTTCATAAATGTCTGAAGTCGAAAGGCGGCCCTGAGGACAAAGAGATGAAGATTCCCACCAGAATGCCACCAGGGTGAAGAGATCATCTTGAGAAAAGAAAGCAGCCACACCCAGATCCAACATCTCAGGTATGATTTTCTTCTTACTACACAGACCCAAATGACTGGCCCATCTTCATATCTTCATGAGACCGCTTTAAGACATTTACTATAACACGTCTGTCGGTCACACCTCCGTGACCGGCTGATCGTGCTATACTTGCTTAACTTCGGTGATCTGACGAGAACCGGTGTATCAACGCGATTATGCCGGATATATACCCGAGAGTCAAAAGAACGAAAAGAATATTCTGTTGTCACAGCCCTAGTAATCACCAATCACAACTATTGCTGGTCAGTTGATCTCATTTGCAAGGGAAGGACGTGGACATCAAAATAGGGAATGAAAAATATGAGTAAATATATTTTAAATAAGTATGAAAAGTGATAACGTACGACGTGAACATGAACTGTTTTTGTGTATTATTATATCTAGATTTTTATCCCGTTATGATCATATCCCACTGACTTAAAATGAGTACTTTATGCTGAATAGATGGTTTAATATAGTTAGATTTGTACTTATTTTTGCATTAATCTATATTACTAACTATTAATCTCTTACTATGCAACGATCGGATACAATAATATTAGGTTGGTTAAAAAATAATGTCATTGTTATATATACAGTTAAACGTAAAAAACGACATTTTTCTGCACCAACCTAATACTTAGGTTGCCGCATTTTATGATCCCAAATATCCATGCAAAATGTTTAACAGATCATTCATGGATTGTCTGAGAAAAAGTGGAATCTAAATACTAACTCGTATTAATCACTGTTACTTCATAGCAGTGTATTGAACGTATACCATAATACTGAGTTCGTTGGACCTTATCATAACATAAAGTCTTTCTAAAATTTCATATAAATCGGCCTAATAGTTCTCGAGAAAAAGGTGTGTAAATAGGGCATTCTTCGGACTAATCCCTATGTTGCTTTATTTATTCATGTGCACTGAACGGATATCATAATACTTTGTTCGTTTAAACTTACATAATAAAGGTCCATATAAAATTTTAGTCAGATTGCGCAGGTAGTTTCTGAGAAAAGTAGAATGGGCAGACAGACCAGCAGACTAAGAGAGATATATAAATTCATTTAAATAAATTATCCCAGAACACTTATGGTTAGACCCAAAAATATGACGAAATAATTTAAGAGCAGAAAATGAAGAGAGATAAGTTGGCTTACGATGTAATAATAGCTGTTGTAAAATAGGCGGCCTTAATGCAGAAGTCCATAAAGTATTCACCGCGTTGGAGGAAGCATATAAATAACCGTCAAGTCAAGATTTGTTTTGGTTACGGAATTATGATGTGATCGATTTGCCTGCCATCTGCTGGGAGCCTAAGGTAAACAACCATTAAACACCCTGCACACGTTCGCTGTGGCGCTGTTAGTAATGGATACTGTGCTATTATATATGCTACAGTGTTTATCATCTATTACGCTTTTTGTTCGGAGCTTTTGTAGAAAAGAATCACCGCTCCAAAAATATATTAGTCACGAACAAACCGGACAAAATGCGGTTGTAGTTAAGAATACAGCATATAGTCATACAGATTTGCATAAAAGTTTGTTTCCCTTATATGTGTAGGTCCGTATAAATTTATATAGATAGTTGCCCACCATTCCGCGATGCCTTCCACAGCGGCATTTATTTGCCATTTTATAAGTATGCTTTATTGCAGACAATGCATGGCCACTGATAAAAACGAACATGGCACCATTAAAACAGGATATTCACACGTTCACACAGGATACTCCATGAACGCACACCTTCAGATAACTTTATTAAACACTCTTGTCGAACTTGCTGTGCGCATGCAAAGCAAAATGACCCATACCCCGTGGTCGCAAGATCAGCTACCGTCTAAAATCAAAGACTTATCAGGCTATTGTATAACCTAGCTTTAATTTCTTAATTACGAGAAGGAAAACGGAGCGAATATTCATTGTTATGAAAACCAAAATGCTGTTGAATGTTTGGAATTACACCATCTTTGTAACGAGAAACCCGTACAGCATTGCACTGATTCAAGATAATATGTGAGGATTACGACTCAAATGGTTTTGAAAAATGTTAAGAGCTAATAACGACACTTGCGGAACATGCCTTTGCACTTCAAGCTCTCTGAAAAGAATAGAATAGGCCGATCATGAGATGAGCAGATACTCTGCACAAAGATCTTTGTAACATTGACCTTCACCCGAACCAAGCCTGCGATCGTGTCTAGCGAAGACAAAAGTCCATCGGAGTTAATGCATAAAAAAGAAGATAAGTATATCATTATCCATAACCCTAACCCGACGTATGAAGGCTGAGATTATTAGTAATATATATAAAAAAGTTGCACGCGATTAATGATCAGTGATTGCTCATTGGCAATACCAAGTACTTTTCCTTGAAGTTCGTATGAAAACAAGTCTCCACAGATCCTCAGCACTCGGTAACCACATACAAACAAATTCGCATTATTTGCGCACTCGCTTATTGCAACAACCGTTTGTCGATCATTCCTCGATTTTACAGAACATTATTTTTTCTATGGCATTTAAATAACAATAACAACAACTAGTCTAGTAGTTATCCGTAAAAATAACTTTTCCTTATTAGCCCTTGTACTTTAAAACCAAATGAAGCTTCCATAAACAGAATTTATTTATAAGAACTTCACTTCTATGGAATAAAATACCATAATACACCTTACATTCTGATTACAACGTGGATGTCTTCAAGTCCAATATAAACAAATCATTATCGAGCCAATCTTTTAAGCAATAAAATGAAATCCACGTAGCATAGCTCATCATCTCAATCACAATGCCTCTTATGCTTGAGTTGTTTTTGGATTTGATAAAATAATGACATGTTATCTAAAAAATAAACTCTAGCAAAAGTTGCAACTAATAATGCTTGTTTTCATGGAAATCGCTCCAGACGAGACGTGAAGCAATTTAATGTAAGCAAGAACGGATTATAATTAATTATCGCAAAGACTGGAGATTCCTATTGACCTTAGTATTGAAAAAAAAAACCCATAGCTTTAGGTAGAGGGAAAACAGCCAGCAATAAGAGAGATCGACAAGCCTGCAGTTATTGAAAATAAGCTCAGAAGAATAAGATGCTGTATGACAATGAAGAATCAAAATAGCGAATTGATATAGACCGCTAAACTAATAAGTCAAACGAGCTAGACCAAATAAGGAAGAAAATAAATCAAACACTTCTGAAGCTTAATAGAGTTTATAAATGTGAAATTTATGATATTCACGTAACAAGGGTTGCTACAGTGGAAAAATATTTGCTTTACTTGTTCTTTCACTTGTTTTTTTTACTAGCGTCTTTATATACTTGACGATAAAAAGAAATAGTAGATACTTATTTTTGTTCTGTAGGGTATCGATGGTCATTCTAAAACTGAGACAGAAAATCGGAAAAAAGCACGTTTCTATATATTCCAATCTTGGATATATTATATTAGCCTTAGGGACTTGAACAAAAACGACCTACATAGCAACAACTGTCACAATGTCCAACTTTACACATGCAAACGCAAGGATTGACTAGCTTATATGACGCTCATGGTTTGTAGTAGAAGGAATTATTTCGTTGGATTACTTCACTCTTCTGCTTTAATATTTCCATCACTTATCAAGGCCAAATCGATTCGAAGATAAAAGTCAATGATATGCAAAAATTGTAAGTCAAAAACTATGCAACAATCAAGTTTTATTAATAATGGCTTGATTCATGACGTGTTTGTTAACGTTATATTTGAAGACAATTATGCTGTAAACTACAATGAAGCAGTCCCATATTAATGTGTTTCACAACTTGGGAGCTCTTCTAAAAAAGCCTTGCCGATGTAAATTTCGACAGAGGCTTGACACACGGAAAGTCAAGTTCCCTCAGGTCGGAGACGGGTTCTTACTATGATATATTAAAAAGAATAACCAGATTTGAGCTCAGTCTAGGCGTAGTAGTCTAAACATAATACGCACACACATGCACACACGAACAGCCTCACACTTTCACCCGTGCAGCATGGCCCATGAAATTGTTTATTTGGCCAATCAACTCTGTTGTTCTGACTTCTTACTCCTCCACCCACTCATCATCTCTCACAGACTCCTTGCCTTCCTTGAATCTCTTATGCCACTCAAAAACATATTTGCAATTTATGCAAGATGGTCTAAAAACAAGCATTCCATACGTTTATGAGGCATAAGTTTTTTTTTTATTTTCATCGTTCTTTTAAAGTCTCCTGACGGCCATATTGCATTTTTGATATTCACCAGCTGTGACAATCACATTTTATTAGGATCTATTGTAATTTTTGCTGTAGCTATTCTTTTGAACTTAAAATATAAAAACGGGTTAATCACCTTATAAAATGCATAGCAATAACCTACTGAATTTTCAAGAGTCTACGACAATTTTAAATGACTATACAAAAAAAAAGTCTGGAAACTCGTAACTTCGATGATTTCACATCCGATTTTTTTCACTTCGCTTGTACAGATGGGGATAGATCATGTAACCAGATCCCGTCACGTAATCAGAACCCGCTTTACCTCTCTGTTTTTCTCACTGACGTAACATTCTCTCCTTCATCCTTTATCTCTATCGATACAAAGTTAGGTATGTGTATATGCTTACACACAAGATCCATTCTTAAAATAATTTACTTACGATAGCTATTCCAAACTAGGCGCCGGTAAATGTTGATTGCTTCAATTAGTTCTGCAATTTCAATTACGCATATCTGCTTCTGATGCATGGCCTTGACAAGGGTTTCTTTTTTAATGTCACACACCATCAACATCCGATACAGAAAGATGAAATGTCAAGTCATGAATGCATAAGTTCAATCATCATAACTATGTCACTTGCAACTCCTCTGATCTATTCAGACAGAATAAAAATATGAGGCATTACTTTTGGAACGTCCTTTGTATAATTATGCTTTTTGGAATACATTTAATAAGTGTGAAATCGAATAAAACCACTATATTTGGTTTTATTTAGTTTTATCCAAAGGTAGTAGTGAGTGTTTCTATTTCTAGATCATTTAGACACTTCTGAATTTCACAAAATTTTATGAAATGTCTCATATATTTCCAATATTGAGTATATTTAATTTAATATTTAATATTTCCAAATTCCAGTTTACTCACAGTACAGTAAAATTATTTTTTTAGAAAACATAGGATGTACACAACTCAATAGGCATAGACCGATTCATACCATCCAAAAAATTCCAACAAAAACCTAACAGCCAGCCATGGTTCTATCCAGAATATGCTGCTGCCATTGCGCACAGAAATCACTTTTTCCATAGCTACCAACGTAATAGTTGTACTGAGGCTAAAACTGCTTTCAGGACTGCCAACAACCACTGTAAAAGAGTAATAAAAAATGCAAGAGAGCTATATGCTCGGTCCGTTAAATCCAAAGTAGCTGAGCAGCGGCTTGGTTCCCACCAGTTCTGGCAAATAGCAAACAGGATCCTGAACAGAAGCATGCGTTCTATCTCAGGCATCATCAATGGACCTGAGGTTATCTCATCAGCATCAGGCAAGGCCAAAATATTTGCCAAGAACTTTGCGGTTAACTTTACCCTCTGCGACGAAGGTCATCAACTCCCCGTATTTCCTCCTATAACAGACAACACACTATTCAACATACAGATATCTGTGCGTTAGGTCGCCAAACTAATCAAGAAACTTGATTCTAGTAACGCAACTTGTCCAGACGACATTCCAATTATAGTGTTGAAAAAGCTTCGACCAGAACTTGCCCCCATACTTACAAAACTGTTTAAGCGTTACCTTAAGGAGAAGTGCTTTCCAACACCCTGGAACACCTCGTCAGTATGCCCTGTATTTAAGAACTCAGGTTATAAGTCATCTCCCTCTCAGTACAAACCAATAAGTCTCTTGTGTGTCATGAGTAAGTTACTGGAATCCATATTAAATAAAGAAGTAGTCAACCACCTCAGCAGAAATAACCTTCTTAGTGACATACAATATGGTTTCCGTTCCGCTAGATATATAGCTGATGTGCTAACAGTTATTTCTCATAGGATTAGCGCAACTCTCGACAAAGGCTTCCTTTCTAGAGCAATTGCTCTTGATATAGCAAAGACCTTCGATAAGGTATGGCATAAGGGACTACTTCACAAGATTTCCAGCTACGTAATAACTGGAAACGTTTTCTCAATAATTAAATAATTTCTCTCTAATAGGCTCATAAGGGTGGTGGTTGATGGGCAGCAACTCTCTTCCTGATCTACATAACTGATCTCCCAAAACACACACTAAAATCATCTGTTGATATCTATGCCGATGACACGACCATCTATGGCAACACATCAAAGGCCGTAAATGACAAAGCTCTCTCTGATTCTCTCTCCTCTGATATTGAGCGCGTGGTACAGTGGGAGAAGAGATGGCTGGTTACTTTTAATGCATCTAAAACCAAACTCCTATCTTTACATCATCAACGTTCTGATCCTCATCTAGCATCAATTGAAATGGCTGGCTCTCGTCTCGGGGAGGCTTCATGTTTTGACAAGCTCCTGGGTTTGACCTTTACTCCTGATCTGAAATGGAACACGTACATCAAGTCTGTTGCCCGGGCCGTTGGGTTAAATGGTAGGATGCTTCTACCGCTCCAAAAGATATCTCACTACTGATGCAATTCTCTATCTGTATAAAAGCCAAGTACGTCCAAAGATGGAGTATTGCTACCACATCTGGGCTGGAGCTTCTAAAAACAGCCGATCCTGCCTTGATAAAATACAAAATAGACTGCGTGACTTAGTGAGGTGTGCCCTTTTCTCTTCCCTGCAACCTCTCTCCCACAGAAGAGACGTTTCGAGCCTGTCTTTGTTTTACCGTTATTTCCATGGCAAGTGCTCGTCCGAGCTCCAATCACTGGTCACCCCGCCAATCTTTTACGATAAACACCCATCTAGATAAAACCACTATGAGTAATTTCCCCCACTTTTTATCTGTGCCTAAATCAAAACGGAGATTCCATGAACAAAGCTTCTTTCTGAGAAGTGCACACCTGTCGAATTTTCTTCCGCTTGCCTGTTTCCCGCCTGACAACAACTTGGATGTCTTCAAGTCCAACATAAACAAATTCCTGATTAATCTCCCCCTTAAGTAAGACACTTTATCAAATCTCCAATACCAACTATGACTACGATATTATCCCATTAATTATTGTACACGCAATAACCCTTGTGTACAAGAGGCTGCCGGGTCTTGATAGGTGGTGATCCCCCATATAAAAAAAAACTGTATATTTGTAAATAAAAATATTTAAAATTTGCACAACTTTAAACCATAGTTATTAGACACCAATCAAACAACGTTCCCTGAATGTTAATTTCCTCTTATGACACATATGCTTTAGCCTTTTATTTTAGACATATTCTAGAATCACAATCGTGTAAATGATTTGGATCCAAATACTAAAAGGATTCTAGACCGATGGTTTAGTGTCAAAGCAGAAAAGGGGTCCAAAGCTGTTCTGCTAGTTTATATACGTTTAGTTATACTATGCTATACTATGTTATGAAAGTCGTTTAGTAGCAAAAACGCACATGAACCTACCGATAAGAAATATAAGAATGAAAAACCCATATTGGAATCCTTCAACCAAGTTATAGAAACATAAAATCTAAAAAAAAATAATTAATAAAACTTGAAGCAAAAAATAAAACCTAAATAAATAAAATACAATAAAACTAATATTGAAACAGATTAGTAAATGTGTCAACAAATTCACCGTTTTCACACAATTATTTTGTATCTAGAAATGTAAACAAAAATAAAAAAGAAGGAAGGAATGAAGAAAAAGGACGAATAGAGAGTAGTAGTAATAGTAGTAGTCTTGGCCTTACTACAATTGTTCTTATGTTTGTCAACGGGTTAAAGATTTTAGTTGTAAGAAAATAGCGACAGTATAGTTATAATAAAGAATAGTTGCAAAACACCCCCACTCTTCCCATGTTAAATAATAATTCCGAAATAATAACGTTAATATTTCTGTGCGCAGGTCAAAATCTGCAAAAGAAGCGATTTTTGTTTATTTGTTTACGTTGTTATGGGTTAATGTTTATGCGCGCAACCAGATGTCGTAAACCGGAAAGTGGGTTACATCACTCGTTACAAGGTTATTTGAGTTTTATAATTATATATATATGATATATATATATATAATATATATATATATATATATATATATATATAAGGATTAAATTTTCATAAGAACTTTATTATATTATCATGTCAATATGGTTAAAGAGGATTACAATAAGTAAAAGAAAGGTAAGAGAGAAACTCTTTAGGTCAGGTCATTTCTAATATAAATGCTTCTCAGTAATATATATGAGTATTCCTCGAATAATTTTTCCTATATATTTAATAGCACAAAATATATAGACTGCTTAGTTCTGGGATTGTGTTATATTCAGAACATATTACGTTTTACTAGTTCTAATTAGTCATAATTTCTAATAAAGTGAGTAAACACTTATCTGTCTCTAAGTCATTTATGTATTTCTGTTGCTCAATCTCACTTCATGTTGATTGAAACACTCGTCAAATTATCTTGATATCTTTGTGAACAGGTTGAGAATGAGAATAGTGATTTACTTTCTTCCGCATTACCATCTAAGGTACTTTATGTGTGTCCACACACGAACTTAAGTTTCTCTGCTTCTATATAAGAAATAATAACGAATAGCAATAGGTCTATATTATTATTATTATTATTATTATTATTATTATTATTATTATCATTATTATTATCATTATAATAATAATAATAATAATAATAATAATAATAATAATAATAATAATAATAATAATAATAATAATAATAATATGTTATATAAAATGCTACAACTAATAATAAGGATAATGAAACGCCTTGCTATTCCTAATTGATAAAGTAGAATGTTTTAGATATATAACAGTTTGTGATTTTTTAAATGAAATCAGAAAAAAATGACTAGTGGTACAATTTGTGGATCAGGACTATGCCTATATATATATATATATATATATATATATATATATATATATATATATATATATATATATATATATCAAACACAGCCTACAGAATATGGACTCTGATTTATGAAAGTATGATAGGTTATGAAAAGGAATGGTTGTAAAGAGATAGCTTCGAATTTGGAGGTATCAGAACCAAAGTAAAATATGATGAAAGGAAAAATAAAATAGATAAACCCCATAATTTATTATACCATACCTCTTCAAACTTAAACACTTATCACAATATTCTGTGGATCTATATAAAAAAATCTTGTTAAACTTTGTGACGTATTTCCGTTCTATGGAGGTCAGGCGCGAATGAACACCCCATAATTTTATTATACCATATTTCTTCAAACTGAAACATAATTATCAAAGTATACTTACGCAGATAAATATGCAAAGTCTTTATTAAAGTTTGTGCCTATCTCCATTCTATGGAGGCTAAGCGCGATCGCAGACCCCACAATTTTATTATACCATCCCTATTTAAGTTGAAACATACTTATCAAAGAATTTTAAATAAATCTATATTAAAAACCCTTGTAAACGTTTTTTTTTTCATTTTTAAATCTTTTATTTCAATACTTTGTGAACCAGGCGCGAACGCAGACCCAACCATTTTAATGAACCACCATTCTGCCAGATCAAACATATCCATTCCTGTGTCTCGATATATATTCTATCATTATATGTGATCAGTTTTCTATAATAGTAATCCATATAGGAGCCTATTCGTGACCAGACACACACACAGACACACACACACACACAGACACACACACACACACACACACATATATATATATATATATATATATATATATATATATGTTTTTATTTGTTTATGTTAGCGATACTCATTGAACGAATTCAATTATTTATACGAAAGTGCATTTTTACCTAAATGCGAGTTGGGAATAATTTTCCCTTTGACCAATTTGGTACCCCCTAAATGGGGAGCGGCATATATATATATATATATATATATATATATATATATATATATATATATATATATATATATATATATATATATATATTATTCTTTTTATATAAAGCTGAACGTATGTGTGTGTTTGTGTGTGTTTGTGTGTAAGGGATGTTGTCAGAGGCGAAAAACTTAAATAAAAATAAATGAGAGCAAGCTATTTTCATTATACAAATACATAGCTTATTCCAAAATTAGTTTTTGGCATTTATAGTTTCAATATAATTCTGGCCGTATGGCTCACGCGACTCGCGCGTATACGGTGTAATCTAGATGCCCAATTTTCATTATGCATTAAATTATGCTTTATTGCGGCGGTAACGCATCAAGTATTGTATTCTAAGTGATGTATTGTGTCTGGTTTATTAGCGTAGACATGGGACTTTATATATCCCCAAGGAAAGTAATCTAATCAAATTAAACGGAATTGCCAGTTGAGAGGTCCATTTCGTCAAATTGTTCGTTCATCAAATTTTTCTCTCAGTAAATTAATTGTATCGCGCGTTCTATGGCATGTGGCTCCATGCTGCTGAAACCCTATGATGAAATGCCAAACCAAACTGGACTCAAAATAACTCATAGTTGATCAATCTACAATTAAGAAACATTATCTCTCTCTCTCTCTCTCTCTCTCTATATATATATATATATATATATATATATATATATATATTTGTCTTTACATAAGCAGTAGTTTCTTGCTGCACAGTCATGAGCATGTTTCGGTCTACTAGTATTTACTTCTCGAGACCTCATCAGGGAACAACCCTTATTTTCGAAACGGAATTTTAAATGAAGAGCGAAAATCTATCCTCAGCAAAAGAAGGCTTTTTCCTCTTTTTTATTATGAGTGTGAAGAACAGGGTTGAATTGGGTGCGAATTTGTTAGTTTATTCATTCTCGTATCTGTTTATTTAATTATTTATCGGTGACTTTATTCATTTTCGTGTTGATGTTAGGGGTTAGAGTTTGTGTGTTGAGGGGATTAGGTTCTAAATCTAAAGCTATACAGCGGTTCTGTGGAAGAAACTACTGGAGTAGGAAGATCTTTCACATCTAGGGATATGTACAGTGTGGGGGTGATTTAGCAGCCTGTCTGGTTTGTCGAGGGTGTTCACGTCGTGTGGGCACAAAAATCTGCAATTTATGGAGGTTTCTTGTTTCTTAATTAAGAGTTTATCCATATCCTTAAATTTTGTGATAAATAGTTGCTCATTTAAGAAAAGAAGGCAAGGTGAATTTAGTGACTGACAAGTTTTTGCTTCTTTTAGGGTGTGCCAGTCAACAATAGGTGTCAAATTTTTACTCGTTAGATCATTGTAGTATGTAGCTAATGATGTTTTATCTTTGTAATTTGGGTTTAGGAAAGCGCTTTTGTGGCATGTGTATCTCTGTTTAAACGTATTACTAGTTTGGCCGATGTAGGATTTGTAAGTGATGGGGTCTTCCTTGGCCCTAATATTTGCTTGATAAATTACAGAGGCTGTGAGACATTTTCCCTTGAGGAGGCATTTGGATTTATTAATACAGTTGCACGTTTTTGTTACCCTGTTCCCAAAAGTGTGGTCTGTGTCGTTGCTTAAAATCTTTTTATTATGGTTTTTTATTATCTTTTCTAAGTTATTGCTGCAACTGTAGCTCAGTTTGATGGTGTTTTTGTTGAATATTTTGTGGAGCATGTTGCGGGAGGGATGTAGTTTAATGAGATTAATTAATTTTCTACCCAAGTTGGTTTTGACCTTTTGGTTGAACAGAGGAGTGAACCAAATGATTTTTCTTTTACGGATTTTTCTAGATGTGGTTGTATTACTTGAGGGTTCTATATATTCTTATTTCGTTTCCTTATATCCACTGTTAACTAGGGCTTTGTTGTAAAAATCTTTGTATTTGATGAATATTTCTTTGGATGAGGAGTTTGAGCCAATATTTCTACTAATGGATCTAGGTATATGTTTAATTATAGCTTTAGGATGATTAGAGACGGGGGGCATATAAAGGGTTACTGTTCTCTTTCCTATAGGGTTCATAAATTCCTTTGTTTATATTGAGTGTGACATCTAGGAAGTGGACTATTTGAATGTTCGTGGTAATTTCAACTTTAAGGTTAATTCTCTTGAATTATTTTATGATAATTTTTTTTATTCTTTCACATTTGGAGCCGTCAGCATTTTCAACGAAAAGAAGACCATCGTCTCTATAAAGGCCGATCGTGTCAACCTCAATGTCCTTAGTAAGGTTATATAGGATGTATAGTCCCACTAAATCTCTAATTTCTGCAGAGTCAAGGGAGCCAATCGGAACGTAAAAGGGTCCGCTTCAGTTTTAATACATTGCTTGTTCCCACTAATTAATTATTTATAATGCCGATTTAATCTTTGGAGATATCGGTGAGAAGAGAGGCAAATTCCATTCCGTCATTGAACAGATCTTTAGTGATAAATGGGTAGTAGTTAGCAATATTAAATTGTATGAAGGCCCATCTATCTTTGTTTTGTATTCTTGAGAACCAGCTAATAGCTTCAGCCGTATAGATCCATTGGTTAAGATTATACGTGTTCTTGATTTGGAAGTTAATTCTTTCTAAGATTTTTTACTGATTCTACTGATCTCTGGTCTAGTTGGGTCGATCAGCCTAGTAATTGGTTTATTGTTGAAGTCATGTTTATGGTCCTTTAAGAGGATGTATGCTTGTTTTTTTGTTAGTTAATTGACTCTATTGCTAATATCGAATTTGTCAGTGATAGATTTGCTGTCAGAGTTTATATTTCCCACCAAATCCATATCTGCCTTCTTATAATGACTAGTAATATTTTTTTCAATAATTTAAGGTATTCAGGTCTGCTTACCGTATAAAAACCGTGTGTCTTATCCGCCTTGACAAGAATTTCTTTGTGTTTTAGATTTTTTAAATGAAAAGCTATTTATCAGAAAATTTAAGGATAGGGATAAACTCTTAAATAAGAAACAAGAAACCTTCATAAACTGCAGACATTACAAATCGCATCGACTCTCTCACTTGCGAATTACACCCCAATATATTCAACTCCAACACGGCCCATATGCAATATCCGACAATTGAACACCTACACATTCTAACATCCTCGAGTCCAACATTCACGAAATCCAAAACTAGACTTCTCCTGAGTAAACCCATGCATAAAACAAATAAATAAATTAATTAAAAAAAGGCTAAATTTAACCATCATCTGTTTATAAATGACATATATTCTGAATTTTGCAATTGCCATAAAAAATGTCTTTAATAAATTCACTAATACACAAATTAATGAATCAACATTAAATGAACAAACGAAAGAGAAATTAATGTTGAGGAGGTCCAAAAATAACCAATTTTGTTTAAGTAAGATAAAACAAAGCTATTAAATGGTGCCACTTTCTCTTCTACATTTCTTAGTCCCTCTTCCTTCTTCCCCATTCCATCTCCCCCTACCATTTTCCTTCCTTTCTCTTTTTACGCCTCTAACCCTCTTTCCTCCCTTCAACCGTTCACTGGAAGCCCAGACAACATTCAACAGACCCGGGTAAATTCCTAACCTCTTCTCAAATATAAACATATTAAATTGAACTAAACTTTAAAAAAAAGAGAATTTTATGACACGCTGACCCTTGAAAGTCTCAGACATGGACGAAAGAGCCTCTCGCTTGTTAAAGATAACATCTGTATAGCCCTAGATTTAGAACCTAATCCCCTCAATCTGCAAAGTCTAACCCCTAACACCAACACGAAAATGAATAAAGTCACCGATAAATAAGTAAATAAACAGATACGAGAATGCATAAACTAATAAATTCGCACCCAATTCAACCCTGTTCTTCACATTCATGATAGAAAAAGCCTTCTTTTGCTGAGGATAGACTTTCGCTCTTCATTTAGAATTCCGTTTTCGAAAATAAGGGTTGTTCCTGATGAGGTCTCTAGTTAGTAAATACTAGTAGACCGAAACATGCTCATGACTGTGTAGCAACAAAGTACTTCTTATGTAAAGACAAACGTAACCTGCTTAATTCTGTATTGACCACTCTTGTATAAAATTCGTTATATTTCATTGACAAATAGCATCCTCAAATTATATATATATATATATATATATATATATATATATATATATATATATATATAATTTCTTCGCCCGTCGATTTCGATGTATTAGCTTCCGCCACAACAACTAAGTTGCTCGAAAATCCACACAGATGACGTGTTTATGGTGGTGACGCTTTTGTGTAAAACTAACTACACTTTTTTGTATTACTGCTAACCTTTGTCTGTTCACATGACTGTCAGAAGACATAGACAGTAAACCGCAGATATATATATATATATATATATATATATATATATATATATATATAAATCTGCGGTGTACTGTATACTCTCTCTCTCTATATATATATGTATATATATATGTATATATATATATGTATATATATATATATATTTGTATATATAGAGAGAATATCATTCTAAGCACGTATCAATCTGAACAGTTTTCCACCACTTGTATTACCCGTACAAGATTAAAATCAACATAATATAATTAAAAAAAAAAACAAACACTTTTATGTCTTGAATCTTTATTATAATTTCGATTAAAATCTATTACATGATTTTGATTCTAACGAATAGCCAAGATTAAAAAGAAACACGGTCTTATAGAATTGGAATTTATGAAATTCTAATTAATTGATGGATAATGACGATTGATCAAATTCAATGGAAATTATGTGAAATAGGTCGTTATCCACTCAAACTTGTTAAAATAGGCCAATACTTGGTTAATATTTAATATTCAATAGCTAATAATTTTGTTACAATTTCACAAATGGTTTTCCCTTAACCTTTGATCCCCTTTATATTAAACTTGTATTGTACTTGATCAAGCCCATCTTACGATCTCTTACGGCTAGCAACTGTCGTATTTTATAAACATACACATATACGTAAATTTATTAATATATATATATTTGTATATATATATATTCATATATATATGTATGTATATATATATATATATATATATATATATATATATATATATATATAGTAAGTTAGAAAAATATGTATAGCAATTAAGCTACACACAATATTACCCGTTTTATTGTCGTGAGAATTTGTCTGGATTATGCATAAGACTGACAAATTCTCACAAGAATGAAACGCGAAATATTCTGTGTAGCTTAATTGCCATACATATTTACATAACTTACAACCTAGCTCTACTTATGTATTGAGCACCGTTGAAGTAAACACTATATATATATATATATATATATATATATATATATAAGGGTGCGGGTGTTTTCATTAAGTATTCAAAATGGGGAAAAAACTACGCCTCAACCTACGGGCGTTATTGAAAATCTATGCAATAACATTCACAAATGCGACACAAATGTGTTATGATTACCGGATAACACAGCCGCGTGCTTGGGTAGTTTCCTTCCCATTTGTATGTCGACACTACAATTTTTTTTGTTTGTGCCACGTCCTGCTATTAATCCTCACTCTGTTCTAATTAAATCTAGCAGATATGTTTATGGTCGCACACACATCACTTAATCGGTCAGTTGTCGCCAAGAAATAAGTTAGTCAAATACATCCGGAGAAAACGTTGCAGTCAATACTGAAAAGTGATGGTAGATGAAATTACAAAAATAAACAGAGCAAACACTTGGAGAGCATACAGCATCCCTGTCTCTCCTTCAACAAATTTTCTGTATCTAAGCAAAACTCGGCATCTCTTAATATACTAAATGTAAAATAGTAAATGTTTGTTTCCTTAAAGCTAGTTCTCTATATAATTTAATAAGATAAAAAGCTAAATAGTCTCGAGTCATAGATTGGGGATTGTTTGAAAAAAAAATCTGTTATAATAAGCAGTTTCTTTCCCAGACCCGTCCGTCTGTGGAACGCAATAACGTGTGTCTGCTTTTCAACTGACTATAACATGGTCGCCTTACGATAATATACAAGGTTAATATGCAAGTAAAAGACTTGTTATTTTAGTTATATACGAATAATATCTTAAAATTAGAATTTTTAGCCCATTAAAATAGTCAAAAGTTATAAACCCTTGACTTAAATTGAGTGCTTTACGCCAAATTGAATGTTGGATTTGATTAAATCTTGACTCATTTTAGCATTAAATACTAATCCCTATTAAACCTTATTAATACCTATTAATCTATAACTGTGCAGCGAACGGATAACGTAATACTTAATTCGCTCAACCTTATCATAAGAAAGGTTCATACAAAATTGTAGCCAGATCGACACATTAGTTTCTGAGAAACCTTCTACAACAAATGTGGTATTTTAGTGACTAAACCTTATTAATCCTATAACTCCCTAGCTATACAACAAACGGATACTATAACAGTTAGATTGCTGTAACTTATCGTTACAGTGATTCATACAATATTTCAAATAGATCAGATCAATAGTTTACAGGAAATAATAAAGTAGCCAGACAAACTAAAAGAAATATAACTCAGATATATATTACAGTTTATGCATATTCGAGTGAAATAAGAGCAAATAAATGAAAATCGTAATTATGGGTCAGCGGGACAGGACTACGTTTAATTTTAATCGAAATAACTATAGTAACAATAAACAGAGACTAAATTACATCCATTCATCAATATAATAAAGAGTGTTACGTTTCCGAATTTTTTAGATGAGGATTGGTTATATGTATTATTATTCATCGGACTACTGTTCTCATCTTGAGTGTGATTTTTACAACGCAAGGACCTGTGGCGCAGTGGTTAGAGTACTGGGGAAAATCAATTGTAAAAGTGATATTCTCCTGAAGGTTGATGGTTCAATCCTCAGTGTGGGCGACCGAAATATACATTTGCGAATTACTTAGGATCTCTATCCACTCATGGCTGACGGAACAAGAGCATTATACCCCCGTGAAGTAAATAAAGTGTTCCGCTCGAAATTTCGTCCAAATTCTTGAGTTCGACAAAAACATTCCCGAGTTCGATACACCTGAAGAAGGGCGGAGGTTATATCTACCGAAACGTTGTGAAAATCACACTCAAGATGAGAACAGTAGTCCGATCAATAATAATACAATAAACAGTGTTATTCGACAGAAATTGCATTTGAAATAATAACCTCTGTTTGGCTTTAAATCATGCCAACACGAACACGATATTATAATAACAAAATCAGAATAAAAGCGTTTACTTTAAAAATAATTGAGGTCAAACTCTAATACCGATCAGTCTGACATATTGATACTCGATTCAGACTACACTATTATTTATTCCCTCGATTCCACTATGTATTTACACGAATGTATTCTTCCTGAAAATAGATTTTCTGATAGATTTTTATGGAGAAGTTGTCTTAACTCGCCTAATATTCTACTGCATTAAAAGGGGCGTAGTTATATCATAAGTTATTTCATTGGATTTTTTATATATTTATTTTCATTTGATTTTTTATAAATATATGTGTGTATATATATATGTAGATATATATGTATATATATACACATATATATATGTGTGTGTGTATATATATGTATATATACACACATATATATATGCATATATATGTATGTGTGTGTATATATGTATATATAACTACTTAATTTACTCACATAAAATTAATATACGAAAGTATAGATTTATGCGTAAACCTTAAGTATTTACTTCAAAAGTGCTCAATACGTAGTTAGAGCTAGTTAGTAATTTATAAAATATATATGACGATTAAGCTACACTGAATATTCCGCGTTTCATCCACTCTAGGACTCTTCATATATATTTTATAAATTTATATATATATAAATTTATATATATATATATATATATATATATATATATATATATATATATATATATGTACATATGTGTGTGTGTGTGTGTACACATATATATATTTATATCATCTTCCTGTCTGTCTAGCTGACGTTCTGCGATTTCTCGGAAACTATTTAGCAGATCTAGGTAAAATTTTGTATGAACCATTGTCATGATAAAGTACAGCATACTAAGTATTACGGTATCCGTTCGATACACAGTAAGGGCTTAATATGTATTAGTTATTACACTGCTATTTTTATTCTACAAGTTTGGCATAAAGCCCTCATTCTAAGTCCATGGCTATAACATTTTTCCGTTTTTAATGGGCTAAAACATTTAGCACGCACACTTATAAACTATATATGTATATTATGATGATAAATTCTCAGTACAAAAAGTTCAGTTTAATGCGGCATATATATCAGATCGTCAATATTTTATAAAACATTATTTTTTAGATTTGCGAACAGATGTTTTTCAAATAAAATATGAGGTTATTTGGGTTTTTATGATTTAAATGTTTTTGCTTGTCAGGATTTTTTCCCAACATGGATGAAAATTTAGTTTGTGAAAATTCCTTCGTTTTATGAATATAACTTTCCATATCGATTCAGGAGAAAAAATATTTTGCTTCTTTTCATTTAATAAGTTTTGCCATGATTTTTTATTTATTAGTTGAAACTGCTTTGAATGTAATCATTTTGTCTATATACACCTTTATTAATAGTCCTTGCAATATCAATTCATGAGCTTGCGGTATTTGCCAGTTTACAGAATTTTTACAACCTAATTCAGTGAGTAATATTTTTCTTATTTCAATCATTTGCGATTCCAAGTTTCTATTTAGGCAAAATAAACAAAATCGTAAATTCTGTCAACAATTTCTTAAATCTATTGCGAACCAAGTGATTTTTGACATTTTCAATTTCACCGGACATTTTTTTTCTTTTTTGATGCATAATATGGATTTTAATGAAAATCTATTAAACTGACATTGCGTAAAAGAAGTTTGTTATATTAAAGAAAACTCGTTCGATTAAAGTTACAGCACTCATTCAAATATCAAGTCATCTATTGCTGTCCCTATAAATAAGAACGATAGCACATTTTCAGGGTTGTTACCGGGAGACCGTAGATTCCGTTTTGTGCAGAGGAACTATATAAAAGGTTATGCTTGCATAACTAATGTGGAATATACATGTATTTGTATCTCTCGCTCTTTTATAAATTAATATATTATTTTAATTGTGAAAACCACATTCAAGATTAGAACAGTAGTGCGATTAATCCAAATAATATGAATAACCAATCCTCATCTCAGATTTTGAATTTTCTAGTGTGTGTATATATATATATATATATATATATATATATATATATATATATATATATATATATATAGAGAGAGAGAGAGAGAGAGAGAGAGAGAGAGAGAGAGAGAAAGTTTCTCATTTATAAATATATATTATTGTTATTGTGTTAATCCTTACTATATTAGGATCGAAACATTCTATGATACAACATACAGTTTTGAAACACTGTAAATATAGTAATCTGCAAACGCTCATAAATACTTTTAGGTATTGCTAATTTTCATATTATTTTTAAACGGATTCTATTGATTTAACATTTTGTATATTTTCCTGTAGATGCCGAGACCAGATACTACACTTTGGTCTTAGCAATAAATCTAGCAAACTATAAAAAATTGATTTTGTGAATAGGCATTCTAAATGAATAAAAACACTGTAATTTAATCTATTGTTGTATTATCTTTTTAATAGATTGGCGTGTAGCATGGGTTCTATTGTAATAACACCGTCCTCTCAGAAATTACGTTCTCTTTTTGAAAGAAGGCCTAATCACCGCTAATATTGGGGCGCTGGGGAAATGTAATATTTGGTTAATTCTGATCCGTAGTTATGAGACCATTCCCCTAAGGAGGACCATTTTTGTTGGGTGGTGGCAGTGTACTATCTATTCTGTTGTCATGATACCTCCACTCCTAGATACCTCCTTCGTTTAAGATCTGCCTATTATATGTTCGTTCATCTGATATAATCTTCCATGCCTAACAAAAACATGCTCCCTCCGATTGTATATGTATGCTAGTATTGCTTGCTTCAAGAGATGTTAAAAATTAAAATGCATTAACACCTTCTCTTCTTTATACATGACTTGATAGATAGATAGATAGATAGATAGAAAACTGTTTATGCGTTAGAAATAAATGATTATTTTTGTTGTTTCAATTCATGGCAAATACATACGTTTTAAAGCAAGTTATGTATAAGCATTCAGTAAACACATTTCCGAGCAATAATGCAGTCAACGTTCATATTGACAGCTATTTCCATATAAGCACGCCCCTGGCAGAGAAACAATCAGTAAATCGACAGCTAAAATCTCATGCATACATACACCCACGTTAAATAGACAATCGGGCGTGTAAGCTAAAAGAATATACGCATATCATTGTTAAAAAATTACTTTTAAAACTTCTCCCATGGAGATGATATTTCCTCACACACACACACACACACACATACACACACACATAAATATATATATATATATTCAGGCAGCATTTTTTTTCTCTTAAGCATATTTCATTAAATAAATAAAACGTTTTTGTTGATTTAATATATTTTTGATCCTTTACATAAAATACACGTTTTTTTGTCTATTAATTCCATTTTTCATCCTTTAACATTCTTCACTTCTGGCAGGAACTGGCTGATGTAATCGCCATATTTATCATACTGACAAATATGGCGATTACCCAGCAAGTTTCTGCCAGAAGCGAAGACCGTTATTCTGAAGTTGGAAAGGATTAAAAAATGTCTATTTCATTTAATGAATATATATATATATATATATATATATATATATATATATATATATATATATAAATATATATATATATATATATATATATATATACAATTATAAAACTCGTCCGATGTATGTAACCCACTTTCCGGTTTACGACATCCGGTTGCACATGTTCGCATGACCCGCGCACGGAAATATTAACGTATTATTTCGAAATTATTATTTAATATGGAAGCGTGGGGTTTAAAATAACTTAAACGTAATACAGAAATGAACGATGTAAAAAAAAAACAGACAATATTAACAATTGTTTATTTGGATAATTTAAACGCGAAAAAAAAAACAACAATTGGGACGTTGAAATATTAACGTTATTATTTCGAAATTATTATATCACATGGGAAGAGCGGGGTTTAAAATAACTTAAACACAATACAGAAATGAACGATGTAAAGAAAGCAGATATATCACAATTTGAATTTAACTATAATAAGTAATATGGTATCTGTTGAGTGCACATTTACCTATAAGTATGGCCAACCACTTATAATTCAGTAACTGTAAATTTTTTTTTCCAAAATAATCAATTATAATAAGCAAATCGACTCATAGAAATCTATCTATATTATTTTTTCATTTTAGTATACTTTCATAGAAATGTTTCTGTTATGTAAAAAAAAAACCTATTTTCTTTACGTCAAAGTGTCACGCTCATACATGAATTCCATAGCTAATATAACATACTGACCCAACGGGTCACGGGTAGTGTAGTATACTTATATATATATATATATATATATATATATATATATAATATTCAGGATAAGGAAGACGAAATAATTAAAAAATGCGAGTAATTTACCCATATGGTTTGAATATTGAAGTTTAAAAAAATAACCTACAATATTCCGAAAATATAGGTCGATTATATCCAATTTGCCTACGGTATTAGAGATAGAACTTATGATAATAGAAATAATAGAGAATCAGCTATTTCATGCGTGGACTTTTTTTTAGTAAAATTAAAGATATTATGATTAATCAAATTTTTGAGTCGTTCAATTATATAAGAAAACTGCTTAATCAAACAAAAAAGAAAGTTTGAAGGAAATAGCATCAAAAATATTATTACAACATGATACGATATATAGGAAAGACTATTTCATTCAATGGTATTCTGTATATAATGTACACTAAATTATATAAGCCACCTGTGGAAGGTATAAAAAAGAAAACTAGAAATGTTTTGTATAAAAATAAAGGTTTTGATGATATAAATTTACCTAAAATATTGAATAAACAAAAAATCATACAATTACTACCTAATGAGCTACAGAAACCGATAAAAAAACAATAGTTACATATAAACTAGGGCCAACCAGACGTAATAATGTTTTCAATTATAAAAAAACGGTAGAACATATAAAGATAAATGATAATATTATAAATATCCAGAATGTGAATGTAATTCCTCTCCTTTCTGTAATAATGAGATAAAACATGTAACTTCAGGATATTTAACGATATTAATTAATTCTAAATGAAGAAAACTCCTTAGTAAAGGTCCGAATTATAGAGAACCTTAATGCCTATATTTCACTAAATGCGTTAAAGAAGTAACTAAAGCACTAGGTTTTATTATTTCTATGGTAAATAAATATAAATTAGCACAGTCTACGTTTGATGAAAAAAAACTTTTTTTGTAGAAAAATAATATACTTGAATACGTAAATGATAAAGTTAAACGTATAAATAAATTTAAACACCCTAAAAAAAACTAATCCTCTTCTAAAAAATTTAGAAATACTGGATGAACTTAAAATATTCCAAGATAAGTTTGAAATAGTTCCTATTGATAAAGCAGCAAACAATATAGCTTTTATATATAAAAAATATTATATACAAAGTTTATTGATAGAAATAGGAATTATAGGCAACGTTTCAGATACCTATAAAGTAAGTAATATTAATTTAGATAGCATTACTTTGAATAATATTGTTATTGATGAAATAGTAGGATTAAAGTTAAAAGATAAAACAAAAACTTCCATGCCTAAAATGCACAAAAATCGAGTTGGCCCTAGGTTTATTGTAGGTTCAAAGACGTACATTAATAAACCTTTTATTAAAGCTATATCTAAAATATTTTAATTACTTATAAATCAAATAAATAATTTCCACCAGAAAAGAAAATTCTATAGTAATATTAATCTATTTTGGGTGCTAAATAATTCACAACTTGTAAAACCAAAATTAGATAAAATAAACTCCAGAATAAAAGCAAAATCTATGGCGACTTAAGATTTTAGTACGCTATATACTAAAATTACGGAGGAAAAACTTATAAAAGAATTAAATGATACTTCAGAATCAAAGAAAATGCAATTAAAAATATCGTAGTAGATACTTGACCCCTATTGGCAGTAATACTAAAATCAAATTTATTATGTACTACAAGAAGTTTAGAACAGAGAACCTTGTTGTTAGAAATAACTCATTAACGGCTATAAAAACGTTGGAACAAACCAATGTAGTGTATAAATTCAAATGCTCTATGGGAGAATGTAACTCCGAAAATAAAAGATACATTGAGCATAAACCGACAACGTTGTCCCGGCGAATAACCATACATCTAAATGATACTAGTGCTATATGTAAACATTTGATAAAAGAACATAAATGTCTATCCCCTCAAATATTAGAAAGGTCCTCGTTGACAACATAAAAAATATACAACATGGAAATAATATTAAAAAATTAAAAATTCTTGAAGCATCATATATTAGAACCATTCAACTCACTAGAAATGATATTGCATTCGAGAAAAGCAGTGACGTTCTAAAATGTCTTGCGTAGTTCGTATTTTACGGAATTTGTTCACAGTGTCCACGAACATTTATTGATTTTAATACTCGAATTTTTAATCGACCTATATTTTTAATCGGCTTTTCATCGACTATACTTTTAACTCATCATCACCTAACGCCGTTTACTGTATATTTTAGTTTTCACTTTTAATTCTCATTTTCGCACATTTGCTTTAACACCTGAAGATGATTCGTGGACGAATCGAAATCGCTCGTGACAGCAACAATTATGAAACTTTTATTAATATTTTTGATTTCGATAAAAAAAATATTATACGGAAAATCGAAAAATTTAAAAAAGTATCATAAAGCAAAACATCTCCTTTGCATTTATTAAAATTTGCTTGAATGAAAAAAGTCTGCCTAAATATACCAATTTCATGAGAGGGATAGAGAGAAAGAGTGATAGAAGGAAGGAGAGAGAAGAAATACATAAGATAGACACATATACAATACACGTCCCAGTACGTATAAAATCCATTGCCTTAACTAAACAGTTTTTACCATTATTATGCTCCCTTACAAGAGTTAACATACAAAATATAATGATGCCAGAATACATATAAAACTTCTAGTTCTCATTTTACTCCAATTCCATGAGTATATGATTTTGATTCTGGAGGATGTTTCAAATTCCAGGCTTAGGTTTAAAATGTTCTAATACGGAACTGAAATTCAGGGAAATCGAATTATTGGTGTCATTATGACTACGGATCTAATAAGTTAACTTCATATATTTGATTTTCAAATGAGTCGTTTCTCCTAAAACCCCATTTTAAATCTTACAACGAAACTGAAATTAACAGAAGATTTATTAATTATAATGATTCATATCCCTAAAACTGATGTTTAATACATATCGTTAAAATTTTATAAACATTATTGGTAAATTTCATCCTTGTATTTCTGTATCTCAAAGCGAATCCGTAAAGTTGGTATGAGAGAATTAATTCTTCAACATTTAAGACATGTCTTACTTTATGAAATTAAACTCGCGTGTTCAATTTTTCTCCTGGTAAGACAATGGAAGGGAAACTGCACAAACTACTGACCCATCTTTACTAACTGGGATGTGTATACGACTAGGAACAGCTTATCAATTTAATATTTCTCGTGTATGGCATAACAGCTACCATTTGTAACCCGTTAATATTAGAAGGTGAATTAGACGTAGTAAAATCTATACCGACGTTGATTTTCGGTATGGGCGTGACGAGTTCGATTTCTGTCAGCTCCATATTACATGTTTTATTATACATTCTTCATGAGTTTAATGTGTAGTTGATTCTATAAAAGTATGCGGCGAGTTTGGTTTAGGGTTAGGTTAGTGTTATTATTAGGTGATCGTAAAGGCTAGGGTAAGATTGTAAAATTCAGAATAAATGCCACTGTGAAAAGAATCATGGGGGTAAGGAAACATCTATTTCTCTGAGTTTATATGAAAGCAGAAATACAAGTAAAACAGCTTTTTCTAATTAGCCCGAGTAATTAATAAAAGTTCATTTTATTACAACTTTATTGTGAATGTCTTGTGTCTGGATACTGTAGCTGATAAAAGGTACATGAAAAAGGCCGCTTAGTATAATTGCAGAAACGTTGAGAATTTAACAATAAACAATGAGTCCATGTTAACGGTATTGACAAAAATTCTACTTTTTGTTTGACATTGTGTGTGTAACTCGCGGGGAGACAAGTAAATAAAGGATAAATATAGTAGCAAAAACTAAAATGACATTAAAACATAAAAAAATATATATTGCTAAGAATAAAAACACAAACACCGAAATGGATACATAAGTAAATGACTACATTTAAAATAATACCTGCATACACTGAATGAAATATGTAAAACAAAAATGCAAACGATTACTCATCTAACAGCTTTAATATGACAGAATAACTTCCCCTCTGCCCTAAATATTCTGATAGGTATATGCACGGACTAGAGTTTATAATTATAAACTACAGATGCAGCGGGCAGCAAAACACATAGTTTCGCTATATCTCACTCCCTATTACAAATGGTTACGTTTCCAACCCGTTTCTCTGACCAGCAAGAAAACACGCATCACTTCTAGATCTGTTTCTGACTACAGTTCTCGAGGATTGTATAACAAATGCTGACAGCCCACTCGGGAACGCTGACCATGCAGTGATAATGGTAGAAATCGCCCTAAATTCTAGACCCAAAACTGAAGAGCCAGTGCTCAAAACAACGAGATATTATAAAAAGGCTGACTGGGAAGCCATCAGAGATCTTATCAGAGATGACCCATGGGAAATATTTTTTCTCTTCCTGCTGAACAGTGCGCAAATGAGACCACTGAATGGTTCAAAACAGCAATTGAAGCACATGTTCCCATGCTGAAATTTTACAGCAAGCCCCACTCCCCCGAATAGTTTACTTTGACTTGCGCAACTGCCATTGCTTAGAGGCAGCATGCATACCGCAGATTTAACCGATACAAGTCCAGTTCAAACAAACAGAAGTATATAGAAGCTAGAAGTTACGTTAAGAAAGAAATAGCGACAGATAAGAGAGAATTTACTGAAACCACTAAAAAACGCATCGAAGCACAAAAATGAGGAAATCGTGACTTCTGGAAAATCTACAACCGTGTTGTAAATAATAGGGAATCAACAATTCCCCCACTAACCAACAATCACGAGGTTGTTTGCTCAGCAACCGACAAGGCTAATATGCTTGCCAGTCGGTTTGCCTCCAACTCCACACTGGACCCTTCCAACAACCCCCTGCCTGACTTTCCTTTGCGGACAGACGCCACGTTAGACGATCTAAAAATCACCCCTGCTCAGGTACACGCTATCATAAAAATCTTGACACTTCAAAAGCATGTGGACCTGATCTCATCCCAGCTGTGCTATTAAAAAAGTGCTCAGCCGAAGTAGCTCCAGTTCTCTCCAAACTCTACAACTAATGCCTTAATGAATCATGCTTTCCGGGCTGTTGGAAAACTGCTTCTGTGGTACCAGTATTCAAGAATTCTGGCGAAAGAACTGACCCATTAAATTATCGCCCTATTAGCCTCCTCCCACTTTTTGCCAAAATATTTAAGACCATAATTAACCATGCTCTAGTCCGGCACCTTACAGATGCTAAACTTCTGACTGACAAACAATATGGATTTAGACAAGCCCGTTCCACAGCAGACATCCTTACTGTAATCTCTGAACGTATATACAATTCACTGGACAAAGCGGGGGGAGGGTAGAGCGGTAGCTGTATATATATATCTAAGGCTTTTGACAAGGTATGGCATGACGGTCTCCTCAGGAAAACTAAATCATACGGTATCACTGGTAGAACACTTAACATAATTAAATCCTTCTTAGATAAGAGAAAAATCCAGGTTGTCCTCGACGGTCGTACATCTAAACAGTGTGATATAAATGCGGGAGTGCCTCAGGGGTCTATCCTTGGACCTCTATTGTTCCTAATATTTATTAATGACTTCCCCGACAAAACTGCCTCTGAGATGGGCATATATGCTGATTACACCACACTCTATAACAGGCATGACAGGAAAACAAATGAACACATAACTAAACAAATGGCAAAAACACTACAGGATGACCTCCAATCTGTCGTGGAATGGGGACATAAATGGATGGTCACATTCAATGCTGCCAAGACTAAACTGGTTTCCTTCAATAATTACAAGAAACCTTCTCTGCCACCAATAGCAATGGCCAGTGATTCCCTGTCTGAGAGTACATCTTTCAAACTGCTTGGCCTTACGTTCACAGGAAACATGAGTTGGAACAATTATATTGAAAACATTGCCAAGGCCGCTGCGAAAAAGGTAGGCTCTCTCTACCGTGCTAAAAAACTACTGACACCTGAAAGTATCCTGTACCTCTATAAGGCCACCATTCGCCCATGTATGGAGTATTGTTGTCACATTTGGCCTGGTGCATCTGCTGCTAGTCTCTCGCTCCTAGACAAGATTCAAAAGAGAGTCGCCAATCTGATAGGCCCTGAACTGGCATCTAAGCTTCAGCCTCTGTCCCATCGACGAAACATTGCATCCCTCTACCTGTTCTACAAGTATTTTAATGGCGAATGCTCTGACGAACTGCAGACACTTGTGCCCCCACGACGTAGACACCCTCGACAAACCCGACAAGCAGCTAAATCCCACCCTCACACAGTAGAGATCCCTAAATGTAAAAGATCTTTCTACTCTAGTAGTTTCTTCCCCAGAACCACTAGACTCTGGAATTCCATTCCAGTTCCCTGCTTCCCTAACTGTACTGACATGCAGAAGTGTAACGTGAACCGACATCTTGCTACCCAAATCTCAACATAGTGTCCCAGTAGTTGCTGCCCCTGATAGTAGCCCACTACACCAAAGTGGCAATGTGCCTTGTTTGGGGTGAAA